>NC_084556.2:18282500-18332500 GCF_033978685.3 Nerophis lumbriciformis | reverse complement strand
GGTGGTGTTTTATGATTCCTTGTGCAAGCCTGTTCATGGGTGAGGTTTTGGTTCGAACAAATGCAAATGAATAACTGCGGTTTTGATGTTTGGTGTTTTAACTGACATTAACAAGGTTTCCATATATTTGATCTGATTTTGAATTGTGGGTTGTGTATAATCATGGATCCTGGATATGGCAAACATAATGCATGATCATGCGTTAATGGAGGAGTCAAATGTAACGCATTCAATTGGTGACACAATTAAAAGGTCATATGGAACCCTCACAGGCTGTATTGTCAGAAATGACTGAAAAGCAGACAGCCTGCAGAGATGGAAAAACAGGTGGACGCAGATCAAACATCTGATGTTGAAAAACAATCCCAGGATGTTAAAAAACGCACAGTAAAAATGACACCAAAGGCGAGAAGATCCAAATTAAACAAGGCAAGCAACATGCAGAAACATATCATGGAGATGATGGAAAATGGAGCGGACACAATGGAACTGCAATCTGATTTCACCAAATATCTCAATGTTACAAAAGGAAACTGCAAGTGCACACAAATCCCTCCTACCAATTCTACCTACAGAGGACCAAATCAAACACGACATATGGTACAAAGCCAAATTAATCAATGTACATGAATATATTGAGCATGTTAACACCTGGACAAAAACACCAACCCTGGAAAATACAGAGGATCTGGAAAAAGAATTCAATCCAAATGACAGCATTTCTAATGTTATAAGTCACAAATTACATGGGAGTCACACACGGTCTGGTTCTAGTAGATCAAGCACCTCCTCAGCTCGCAGACAGGCAGAGGCCAAAAGGGCTGCCCTCGCTGCAGCTCTAAAAGAAAAACATGCATTGGAAGCGGAGGAGGAAAAGATAAAAAAAGAAATTGGAAAAGGAGAGGGAAAGAATCAGAAAGAAAAAGGCAATGAAGGAACTGCTGATGCGAAATTAGCAGTTTTAAAAGCCCCCAGCCTTCATGCTTCCTCACATACAGCATCTGATGGCATGAACTCCTACTTAAAGAGAACCAAGGAACCACCAGTCACTCTCAATCCCCAGGCTAAAGACTATCAACCCCCAACACAGCAGCAGTCAAGTCAAGCTTCACCACCACCTCCACCAGTCTATACACCATCCATCTGAGCAACAACAAATAACAGCATGGCAACTACAATATAGGACACCATCTCCCATTCAACCACTCACATTTTGGCAAGAACAACAGTCCATGCTTTCACACCCTAAACCCATTCAGGTACAACAGCAACCACCACCTTCTTTACCAAAACAGAAGCAGGTCTCTTGGAATACAGTGCAGGACCATAGCCCTACAACCCACATGGACCCCCCTGTACAGCAATCAAGGCAAACTAACATTTCCCCTCCAACCAATGGCAACCCTACTGTACGTGATTTATTGCACAGGCAATATGAGATTGCAACATTGCAAATGTCGTTGCAAACCTCTCATCTACTCCCACCAAGGGAGATTCCCTATTTTGATGGTGATCATTACTGTACAGAACTTTTGTCAGAGCATTTGTGCAATGTATTGAGAAAAACACAAGCAACAAAGGAGACTGTTTGTACTATCTGGAAATGTACACTAGGGGTCAACCTAAAGAACTGATGCGTAGCTGTCAACACATGCCCCCAGATAGAGGCTATGAGATGGCAAAGTATTTGTTGGAAAAACACTTTGGTGACCAGTACCAGATAACAGCAGCTTACATGGAGAAAGTGTTTATCTGGCCTTTGGTGAAATCTGAAGATGTACGAGCACTTTTCCTTTCGAGAATGTTGCACTGCCATGGAAAACGTGCAGTATATGCAGGAACTTAATATGCCAGCTAACATGAAAACTGTTATCTCCAAGCTGCCGTACAGGCTGCGAGAAAGCTGAAGAGTCTCTGCATGCAACATATTGAAAAACCACCATCGCAGACCTCAGTTCTCAGACATTGTTGCATTCATTGAGCGACAGATGAAAATTGTCTCTGACCCAGTCTTTGGAGACATCCAGAATGCACCACAGAGTACAGGAAGTAAACCTGTAAAAGGAATGAAATCACAAGGTAAACCCAAATTCAAAAGGTGACAGTTTTGCCACGACCATTACCATCGAAACCCCTGAAGCGGAAGATCAAACCAGATTTAAACCCGCTCCAAAGCAAAGTGCATCTGCTCGTACCACAAACGCCTGTGTTTGCTGCTCTAAAAATCATGCTCTTGACTAGTGTCCTCAGATGGAGGAGAAGACCCACAGGGAGAAGATATCTTTCATAAGACAGAAAGGAATCTGTTTTGGGTGTCTTCATATAGGACATCTTAGCAGGCATTGTGACAAGCGCTTGACCTGCAAGGTATGCAAGCAAAACCATCCAAGTCTGCTTTATATTGGTCAGAAGGAAAGAGCAAGCAACAACATAAATGCAAACCAAAATAAGGCAAGGAAACTATCTGTGAGTAATGCACAAGTATCTCTGCAAACATGTGGACGAACGGGGGCTGGTAACGGAAATGGAATTCTGTCAATTCTGCCTGTACAGATAAAGTCCAGCAAAGGACACACAGAGCTATGCATTCCTGGATCTGGGCAGCACAGATACATTTTGTTCTGAAAGCTTGATGACAAAGCCCAACTTGAATGGAAGAAAAAGAGCTCCGGTGTGTAGGGACCAGCTTATGTAACAAAATTTTGTTCTTATCTGTGCTGTAAAGTTCAAATTTGAATGACAATAAAAAGGAAGTTTAAGTCTAAGTCTAACCATGGGCCCAAAAACATCAGTTTCCAGTTACATGCTGACGGACTTAAGAGATTTCAAGCCTCACCAGGCAACAGTTCTACGACGTTCCCAAGGTCTACACCCAATAACGGATGCCCGTAACGACAAGCAACCTCATCAATGAAGAGGAGTTGGCTAAATGGCCATACTTGGATGGTGTCACTCTTCCTCTTATTCAAGCCGATGTAGAGCTATTGATTGGGACCAATGAGTCTAAACTGCTTGAACCCTGGGAGGTGGTCAACAGTCGTGTAAATGGACCGTATGCCGTTAAGACCCTATTGGGGTGGGTCATTAATGGCCTTCCTGACTACAGTGAGAAGAGGAGTAAGATTGGCTGCTCCGCTACTACTGTCAACAGGATCTCCATAACAAAGCTGGAGGAGCTGCTGCACAATCAATATGACCATGATTTTAACGAGAGGTCATCAGAAGATGACCTCTGAAATGTCTAGAGATGACATGAAGTTCATGAAGGTCATGACTAATTTGTGCAAGCTTCAAGATGGACACTACACTTTGGAACTGCCCTTTAAAAGGAAGGATGATGTGTCTTTGCCCAACAATCAGTGCGTTGCTAAGCAACGCATACTTGATCTGAAAATGAGGTTTGGGAAAGATGAAAGATTTCAAACATCTGATGTCACAATGGCGGTACATTAATACCACTCAAAATCCTGCAGACAAAGCCTCAAGAGGAGTTAAAGTGGACGAGTTACTGACTCACAAAGGATGGATAGAAGGCCCTGAGTTTTTGAAGAAACAAGAGGAAGAGTGGCCAGCTGATATCTTGGAGTATGGGATTGCAGCAGAGGACCCTGAGGTAAAAAAGGAGCTCAGCACCAATGTAGTTATTGTAGATACTCCAAGTGCTACTCACCAACTGATCACTTACTTCTCTGACTGGAAACGGTTGAAGAGGTCAGTTGCCTGGATCCTGAAAATAAGAAGGACTCTACTGGACATGAGTCAAAAGAGAAAACTACTAAGTGATGACAAAATGGATCAGGAAATGATGCGTATTAAAGCTGCACTGGGAAACCAAACTCTAACACCAGACGATCTTTCAAGAGCTGAGACAGCCATCATCCACTTCACTCAAGAGCAAAGATTCTCACAGGAACTTGCTTTATTAAAATCTGGGAAGAGTAACGTGAAGAAAGACAGTTCTATTTACAAGCTGGACCCCATTCTGGAAAATGGTTTGCTTAGAGTAGGAGGGATATTGAGTAAAGCAGCAATGTCAGAGGATTCTAAACATCCCATTATCCTCGCAAAAGATCTCCATATCTCCGCTCTGATACTAAAACACATCCACGAACAACTGGGCCATGGTGGGAGAAACAATGTACTTTCCAGGCTGAGAAGGAAATATTGGATCACAAGTGCTAATGCAGCCACAAGAAAAATCATTTCAAACTGTGTCTTCTGTAAACGCCATAGAGGGAAATTGGGCGAACAGAAGATGTCAGACCTACCTGTAGAGCGGTTCGCTGCCGACCTACCTCCATTTACCAACGTCGGAGTTGATTATTTCGGCCCGGTTGAGGTCAAGAGAGGTTGTTCACTGAAAAAGCGATATGGGGTCATCTTTACCTGCATGGCATGTAGAGCAGTCCATTTAGAAGTCGCCTATTCATTGGACACAGATTCCTGTATAAATGCTCTACGCATTTGTAGAAGAGAACCAGTCTCTCATTTAAGGTCTGATAATGGAACCAATTTATTGGTGCTGAAAGGGAGTTGAGAGAAGAAAGCGCTGCTCTAAATCACAGCAAAGTACAGTCTGTATTTCTGGAGGAAGGAACACAGTAGAGCTTCAACCCACCAACAGCCACTCACCATGAAGGTGCATGGGAGCGCTTGATCGAAATGATCCGACGAAAATTGACATCAGTTCTACGACAGTAAACCTTGAATGACGAAGGATTTCAAACGGTGCTCAGTGAAGTCGAAGCCATCCTGAATGACCGCCCCATAACAAGGTTGTCTGGGGATCCCAATGATCTGGATGACCTCACTCCCAATCACATTCTGACCATGAAAGGAACACCAATTTTACCACCTGGATTATTCGACAAATCAGACCTCTATCTCAAACGAAGATGGAGACAAGTTCAATACATCTCGGACCTATTCTGGAAACGCTGGTTAAGAGAGTACTTACCTTTGCTACAGGAGCGGCAGAGTTGGAGCAAACAGAGAAGAAGTCTCGTCCCAAATGACATTGTACTGATCAGAGACAATCAATCAATCAACTTTATTTATAAAGCACATTTAAATTTTACCACAGGGGTAGCCAAAGTGCTGTACAATGGGCAGGTTAAAAGATAATACGAGTACCAAGCAAACACAACACAACACAAACAGAACACGATAAAAAATAAATAAATAAAATAGAATAAATAAAAACATAAAAACAGGTTCACAGCATGTGTATTATGGGGCGCCATTGCAGGATGGATATCACTCAGTGTTAAAAGCCATGGAATAAAAGTATGTTTTTAAGAGAGATTTAAAAACAGGAAGAGAGGAGGCTTGTCTAATACTCAGAGGTAGGTCATTCCAGAGCTTGGGAGCAGCAACGGCGAAAGCTCTGTCACCTCTAAGCTTCAGCCTTGTGTCAGGGACCGTCAACAGCAGCTGATCAGCTGATCTTAAGGATCGGGTGAGGCAGTAAGGCTGAAGGAGGTCGGAGAGATAGGTTGGCGCGAGGTTGTTTAGACATTTAAAAACAAATAAGAGGAGTTTAAAATTGATTCGATAACGCACAGGGAGCCAGTGAAGGGACGCTAAAATAGGGGTGATGTGCTCACGTCTGCGGGTCTGTGTTAGCAGACGAGCAGCAGAGTTCTGCACGAGCTGCAGGCGGGCGAGGGAGGCCTGGCTAATGCCTACATACAGGGCATTGCAGTAGTCAAGACGAGTCGAGAAAAAGGCGTGGATTAATTTCTCAAGATCATGTCCTGATAGAAGCGGTTTCACTTTCGCTATTTGGCGTAATTGATAAAAGCTTTTTTGAACGATGCTGCTGATTTGTTTTTCGAATTTAAAATCTGAGTCGAACTTTACCCCCAGGTTTGTGACACAGTCGCTGAGATACGGGGTCAGAGTGCCGAGGTCAACGTTGGGGGAGGGAGAGCGACTTGGACCGAACAACATAACTTCTGTTTTGTCTTCATTTAGGCTCAGGAAGTTAGCTGAAAGCCAGACTTTGATGTCGTGCAGGCAGTCAATAAGACGTTGAACCGTGTTATTTTGTGCCATGGGAAAATAAATCTGGCAATCATCGGCATAAAAATGAAATGCAATACTGTACTTCCTAAAAATAGAACCAAGGGGGAGAAGGTAAAGCGCAAATAAGATTGGGGCAAGGATTGAGCCCTGGGGGACCCCATGTGGTAAAGGAGCTGTGGAAGACATAAAACTGTCTACTTTTACACAAAAACTCCTGTCGGTTAGGTACGACCGGAACCAGTTGAGGGCGGCGCCCTTAATGCCCACACAGTTCTCAAGACGAGTGATTAAGGTGGCGTGGTCGACGGTGTCGAACACAGCAGACAGATCTAAAAGCACCAGGACAACATAATTACCAGAATCAGCTGACAGGAGGATATCGTTAAAAACTTTTAGAAGCGCTGACTCTGTGCTGTGGAGGGCACGTGGCTCCTGGTTACTTGGAAGAGTCATGGAGACTGTGGAGGGGGCGTGGTTGGCGCGTCTCCTGCGGGAAGGGCGTGTGCAGGAGCCGGTTACGAAGCAGCTGACAGGTGAGTGGATTTCCCAGTTGAAACGGGTTATCTAATCACCTGTCTCCTTTATTAGCAGCGTCCGAGGCCATGAGTCGGGAGAGCGGAGAGGGAGCACGCTTGAGCGAGAGACGGGGGAGAAAAGACAAACAGAAACCTGAAATAAAAGACTGTAGAGCCTGAAAAGTGTGCCGGGTCATCCATCCCAACGAACCACAAAGAACCCTGACATCCACACCGTCACAGAGACTTATCCGGATAAAAAAAGGATTGGTGCGTTCTGTTAAAGTCAAAACCAAAACAAGCACACTGGTCAGACCAGTTACAAAGCTGTGCTTGCTGCAACAAGCTGAAGTATAAAAAAAAACAAAAAACCTCAAAGATGATTATTTGTTTATGTTTATGGCTCCATTGTTATTATTATTTTGAATTGTTCATGGCATCCTGCCCTTCTCAATTGGGGGCCGGAGTGTTGGAGCCAAATTTCCTTATTTGTTTATATTGTTTTATTTTGTTTTCTCCATCCATCCTCTAATTGATTGCTGGCCTCAGTTCATGCTGAATTTCCTTTTCAGCAGATTGCTCCGCCCACTTCCTCTTGAGAACCAGGAAGTGTTGACAGGGATGGGACCGTTGCTATGATGCGGTTGCCATGGTAACATCATTTAATTGGGTTCAGGTGGGAGCACTTTGGAGGCCGATTGCATGAAGGACACACACAGTTTTCGACCGTGCCGTGCGGGCCGTGTGTGGTCAGGTCTCGCTGCTGTGACAATGTTCCATTCAAGATCAGCATACATTATGTTCTATAGCCTACATTTGATTTAATTTTGATAGCTTAAAATAAACGGATTGTCAGATCCAAACACAAAACCACAGTATTGGACATTCAATCATTTGCACGCATCAAACTAGTCAACACAGTCGCCCTCAGTATCAACCCAAAGGTAAAGGCTGTACAATATATATATATATATATATATATATATATATATATATATATATATATATATATATATATATATATACACACAGTATACACAAAAATTACACACATTAAAAAAAATATATATATTTTTTTCTTTTAGTGTGTGTGTGTGTAATTATTGTAAGTGGATAATAAAGGTATATTACTTCCGTGACGGCCTCCTTTAGGTAATGTAATCAATCAGAAATATCAAGCAGCTAAAATGCGCCAAAAATTGATAAGTGAGGAGAGTGTATTGCATTTTCCCCATCATGCTTTGTAAATGATAAATAAATTATAAATGGGTTGTACTTGTATAGCGCTTTTCTACCTTGAAGGTACTCAAAGCGCTTTGACACTACTTCCACATTTACCCATTCACACACACATTCACACACTGATGGAGGGAGCTGCCATGCAAGGCGTTAACCAGCACCCATCAGGAGCAAGGGTGAAGTGTCTTGCTCAGGACACAACGGACATGACGAGGTTGGTACTAGGTGGGGATTGAACCAGGGACCCTCGGGTCGCGCACGGCCACTCTTCCACTGCGCCACGCCGTCCCCTTTGTAGGGGATTTAAATTGGATTAATTTAGAGTTTTGTACTGTGCTAAGACCTGTGTGTTAGTTTATTTGCACCATGGATGGATTGGATCATATATAAAAATACTGTGGTGTTTACAGTTCAAAGTGCAATTTGTTGTCATAAACCTGAATTACTTACAATGTCCGCATCACGCCACTAAAGTCTGAGGTCTCACTTTTGTCATTTTCTGAAACGTGGCAGTCCTGATATTAGCTGTCAGCTTGTTAGCTCAAGGTTGGAAATATTAAAAACTTTTGTAAGTTTTATTCCAAAAACTTTGCTCATGTGGATGTAGGTGTGTGTGTGTGTGTGTGTGTGTATGCATGTACTGTATGTATGTATATATACATATACAGGGGCGCTGAAAAGGGGGGTAAAGGAGACGGATTCTAGGGGCCCATGATGGAGGGGGGCCCAGAGAGGCCCCTAATGATGATGAAATTATAATACAGAAAAAATAATGACACTGTGTTGGGGGCCCTGTAAAGATTCTTTTCATGGGGCCCAAAATTCCTAGCGGCGCCCCTGTATATATATACATATATATTAGAAATGTCCGATTTTATCGGCCGATAAATGCTTTAAAATGTAATATCGGAAATTATCGGTATCGTTTTTTTTTTTTTTTTTAAATTAAATCAACATAAAAAACACAAGATACACTTACAATTAGTGCACCAACCCAAAAAACCTCCCTCCCCTACACTCATTCACACTCATTCACACAAAAGGGTTGTTTCTTTCTGTTATTAATATTCTGGTTCCTACATTATATATCAATATATATCAATACAGTCTGCAAGGGATACAGTCCGTAAGCACACATGATTGTGCGTGCTGCTGGTCCACTAATAGTACTAACCTTTAACAGTTAATTTGACTCATTTGCATTAATTACTAGTTTCTATGTAACTGTTTTTATATTGTTTTACTTTCTTTTTTATTCAAGAATTTTTTTTAAATTCCATCCATCCATCCATTTTCTACTGCTTAATCCCTTCGGGGTCGCGGGGGGGCGCTGGAGCCTATTTTATCTTATTTTTTTAAAGTACCTTATCTTCACCATACCTGGTTGTCCAAATTAGGCATAATAATGTGTTAATTCCACGACTGTATATATATATATAAGAGTTGGACAATATCGGAATATCGGATATCGGCAAAATGCCATTATCGGACATCCCTAATATATACATATATATATATATATATATATATATATATATATATATATATATATATATATATATATATCCATCCATCCATCCATCTTCTTCCGCTTATCCGAGGTCGGGTCGCGGGGGCAGCAGCCTAAGCAGGGAAGCCCAGACTTCCCTCTCCCCAGCCACTTCGTCCAGCTCCTCCCGGGGGATCCCGAGGCGTTCCCAGGCCAGCCGGGAGACATAGTCTTCCCAACGTGTCCTGGGTCTTCCTCGTGGCCTCCTACCGGTCGGACATGCCCTAAACACCTCCTTAGGGAGGCGCTCGGGTGGCATCCTGACCAGATGCCCGAACCACCTCATCTGGCTCCTCTCGATGTGGAGGAGCAGCGGCTTTACTTTAAGCTCCCCCCGGATGACAGAGCTTCTCACCCTATCTCTAAGGGAGAGCCCCGCCACCCGGCGGAGGAAACTCATTTCGGCCGCTTGTACCCGTGATCTTGTCCTTTCGGTCATAACCCAAAGCTCATGACCATAGGTGAGGATGGGAACGTAGATCGACCGGTAAATTGAGAGCTTTGCCTTCCGGCTCAGCTCCTTCTTCACCACAACGGATCGATACAGCGTCCGCATTACTGAAGACGCCGCACCGATCCGCCTGTCGATCTCACGATCCACTCTTCCCTCACTCGTGAACAAGACTCCGAGGTACTTGAACTCCTCCACTTGGGGTAAGATCTCCTCCCCAACCCGGAGATGGCACTCCACCCTTTTCCGGGCGAGAACCATGGACTCGGACTTGGAGGTGCTGATTCTCATCCCAGTCGCTTCACACTCAGCTGCGAACCGATCCAGTGAGAGCTGAAGATCCTGGCCAGATGAAGCCATCAGGACCACATCATCTGCAAAAAGCAGAGACCTAATCCTGCAGCCACCAAACCGGATCCCCTCAACGCCTTGACTGCGCCTAGAAATTCTGTCCATAAAAGTTATGAACAGAATCGGTGACAAAGGGCAGCCTTGGCGGAGTCCAACCCTCACCGGAAACGTGTCCGACTTACTGCCGGCAATGCGAACCAAGCTCTGACACTGATCATACAGGGAGCGGACCGCCACAATCAGACAGTCCGAAACCCCATACTCTCTGAGCATATATATATATAAATTGTATTATTGTTAAGATTGGAATAACGCCCCAAACATTTAGCGGAATTTAACAAATCATTTGAATCCAAATCAGGTCCAGTTTAAGACACAACCAAAAAGGAAGTCTTCTTGTTGTCGCCAGCTGCATTGAGTGTGTTTGAGAACACACTTGATTGTTTTAATTACACGTCAGGCCAGTTTGTTTCGCCTAACCTTGCAAAACACACTAATGTGATATTTAGCACACTGAAAAACAAGCCATTTACCTTAATTTCCGCCTCCAGTTCCCGATGAAAGTTGTAGAATTTCTGCAAATGTCCGTATGTTGCCACCTGTTACACGGCGCGTGGGTGTGTGTACGTGCGCGTGGTTTCATGGCGTGGCCCCACCCAAGATTTGCTTAGATAATTCGGTTTCACTCTTGTCGGTTGGGTTCCCAACCTTTAAGTGTGGAAAGTCACACCAGTAAAGTTGCTCACGTCAACTTTAATATCAAATCTCGCTTATTTCCTGCGCAGTGTGTCTCTTTCTAAACATTCCCCCCTGCAACATGTGTAAACATGCTAGAGTATTAACGTATTGTAACAAATTCTACCAGCACTGTTCCTCCTGAGAGACATTCTCCAGGGAGAACTTTGACCCATTTATCACAAACCTATTAAAAAAAGACTATGCTTATTTTTTTACTATACAAACTTAATCATTGCCTTTATCTAAATAATAACTTATATACCACTAATATATTTGTAGGGGAATGCTCGAAAGTGCTAGTGCAACAAAATACTAAATTAATTTAAAGCATAATTTAATCAAGGTAATAATAGATAGGCTCTAGCACCCCCCGCCACCTCGAAAGGGACAAGCAGTAGAAAATGGATGGAAGGATGGAAAATTTTGAAAGTTGTGAGCAGTATAGAACCCAATCTCGTTGGACACTAGGCGAAAAAATAGAAAATTGCCGTAAATTGCTTGCGTGTGTTGTGGAAAATACAGGAATACAAGTACGCCCCCTAGAGGATGTAAGCAAGTAGATGATATACACCAATGCAGCGCTATCATAGTCCATCCTTCAATTTTCTACCGCTTGTCCCCCTCCTATATATAACTGAATGTTTTTTTTAATTTTTATCAGGTGTATGGACGTAGAAGAATAAAATATTTTTTCTTTTAAAATCTATGATTGATTTAAATTGATTTGTAAATGAATTGAGAAAGGTCAGTCGTAGTAAGGGCTTCACGGTGGCAGAGGGGTTAGTGCATCTGCCTCACAATACGAAGGTCCTGAGTAGTCTTGGGTTCAATCCCGGGCTCGGGATCTTTCTGTGTGGAGTTTGCATGTTCTCCCCGTGACTGCGTGGGTTCCCTCCGGGTACTCCGGCTTCCTCCCACTTCCAAAGACATGCACCTGGGGATAAGTTGATAGGCAACACTAACATTGGCCCTAGTGTGTGGATGTGAGTGTGAATGTTGTCTGTCTATCTGTGTTGGCCCTGCGATGAGGTGGCGACTTGTCCAGGGTGTACCCCGCCTTCCGCCCGATTGTAGCTGAGATAGGCTCCAGCGACCCCCGCGACCCCAAAGGGAATAAGCGGTAGAAAATGGATGGATGGACAGTTGTAGTAAATGCTCAGAAAGTGACAAGAAATTGTTTAATGGACAGTGTGCACGATACAATATTCTCAAGGAATTGATTGGTACAGCAGATTTACAACACCTAACATGAGCTAATGCAACAAAATTCCGTTCTTATCTGTACTGTAAAGTTCAAATTTGAATGACAATAAAAGTCTAAGTCTAATTTACCTGGGAAAAACATACAACACCTAAAAAGCAGTAAATAACAGTTTATAAAGCAACATATATTCACATAGAAACAGCAACATATATTAACAAAAACATCACTCGTAAACTGTTCATTGATAACAATGCATATGCTGGAAAGTATAAGTCATAAAGGGCCTTGTGTGTAAACACTTAAAATTCATTAAATGTCCAAGACACAATGCATAAATTACCTATATTAAAA
The DNA here is from genome assembly GCF_033978685.3 of Nerophis lumbriciformis. NCBI lineage: Eukaryota > Metazoa > Chordata > Actinopteri > Syngnathiformes > Syngnathidae > Nerophis > Nerophis lumbriciformis. Next base: position 18,320,075 of record NC_084556.2, on the reverse strand, counting down.
TTATTCGAAATGGAAGTAGACCACATTAGAACACACAGCTACGGTGTTCAGTTTTCAGAATGCATGCTCATAACCTATAATTTATATGGTCACCTAATTAACGCATACATTTAAAAAGCTGTACTAAAAATACTACAATATTGTTTTGTTAAACTACCTATTTTATATCATGTATCCATCCATCCATCCATTATTCTACCACTTGTCCCTTTAGGGGTCGTCGAGGCAGGTGCTGCAGCTTATCTCAGCTGCCTCTGGGCGCAAGGCGGGGTACACCCTGGACAAGTCGCCACCTCCTCACAGGGCCTATATAATGTATATCATATTAAAATACTAGTCCAGTAAATAACTAATCTTTTGCGAGAAAACTAAAAATATTGAAGTTTGTCAATGGGTAAAATAAATAAATTGAAGACTTTAAGTGGTTGATAATACATTATAGCATAGCATATCAATCTCTGTATATATTGCAAATATGCCCCTGTAAAGCACACTATAGGAACTTAAGAACTACATGCTTTTTTTATACAAACATAATAATCATAATTAATCATGTACTCTTGTTGTGTCAACACCTGTCTAAATATGACAACAATGAGCCAGAGTGTTGGTTAGGAAAGAGCAAGACAATCAGTATTGAGTTAATGTATAAACTCATGTCAACACACTTAAAGCACCTGGTCGGTTCTCCAATTTCAATGAACTTTGTACTCATTTTGCAGGAAAAAAGTATTTATTGCCGTACCATCATCTTCAACATATGAGCGAGCTACAGGAACAAAACACACAGACAACACATGACACAGAGTTTAAAGTATCTCACAGAATAACTTCTTTTCTCTGAAGGGGTTCTCTGAGGAGGGTACAGGGGCCACCAGAGGATCGTCTTTGGCATGAGCTTCACAATAGGCCATCAGGTCGGCAGCTGCTTTGGATACCTGCACGAATATTATAAAAACATCTGAAATGTGTTCTTTTTAAACAGGGTTTGCTTTATTTTACAGTTCATGTTTGCATACTTCGTTTTAAGTTCATTATCTTCTGTACGCTAACGGGTTTTGTTGCTTTCTGAGTTCCTGCGAGGCCTGTGTCACTTTCCTTCTGTCTCTTACCCAAATAATTGACTTTTTGCCTGCATGTTGCTTACCTCCTCTGCATACTGGGGTCACACCAACAGCCGACATGCGGCATAGTCACAGTGAACATTGTTTTATGTTTTAGCTATTAAAATAATTAAGTAATTAATTTATCATGGCCAGGCTCTGAACCAATTTTCAGCAATATTTGAGGGATTACTGTAATGTATTATCTGTACACACACACACACACACACACACACACACATATACATACATACATATATATATATATATATATATATATATATATATATATATACCATTTGATATATATACCATTTGATTATATATATATATATATATATATATATATATATATATATATATATATATATATATATATATATATATACACCATTTGATAACTGAATTCTTGCAATCCAAATTAAACAATTTGTCTTATTTTAGCTGTAGTGTCATACAAGTTGTGCTTGGGTCCCTTTTTTCAGGAGGACTTTAAAAATCTGACATAAGTTTTTATATTACCGCTTGGTGAAGGTCTGATAATGGGTTTAATAATGAAATCAACTAAAATTTAAAAAAAGGACTTAGATTTTACAGGTTTTTATTAACATCATTGTTGGTCTGGACCTCAGGGTGTAGAGACAGCAAGCAAAGTGCAGGTAGAAACCCCTTTATTAGGGAAAATAGGGCACAAAAATGAACAAGGCACAGAAAGCACAGAGAAAGTTATGCACCATGTTAAGGTACAAAGCCAAAACACTTGAAAGGTAGAACAAACAAAAGCCAATAATCCAGCACCGTCCTAAATAGGGCCACCCCAGAATTTTTTTAGAGGGCCCCCTCCTCCATAATATACTTTTTGATCAAACTTGAATTTAATTTGATGCATGTTTTTTACCACAACGAATTAATGGGAAATACATTGTTAGATAATATTGTTGTGTGTGCAAAATAACAAATTAAACATTTTTTAAACATAAATTCATGAAAAGTAGTGAGTCAACTTCAACTGGGTTTCGAACCCAGTAACTTTATCTTACAAAAAAGGGGCTAATCCACCTGTGTAACAAAGTGTGGGAAATTGCCATTATTTTCTTAACAGTGATGGAGCAGGAAGCAGCTAGGATTACATTTGCGGTATAAAAAAAAAATCATATGAAGTTCTGTGCCATTTAATAATTGCCATTTTATATGCGCTTCAACGCGCAAAACGGGGGCCCCCACTGATCGCGGGGCCTATCACGCACTGCAAGTCTTCTCATTCCTATAGGGCGGCCTTGGTCCTCAGAAGCCTCCTGATTAGTGATTGCCAGCAGGTGAGTCTCTTAATTACAAACAGGGGGCAGGTGCTCAAGCCAGAAGTAAAGAGGCCGGGAAATAAAGGTAGACAGGAAGTGGACAAAAATAACAGCTCTGGGCAGGAAATCATACAAAATAGAGGAAACCAAAAACTCATGTGAGAAATGACTGTTTTTATCGCAGAAGATACCAGGAATGTGTATGAATAAAAGATGTGGCATTCACGATATGAACTATAAAACACTGAACATCAATTCAAATGTAAATGTGTTTTGCAAAAAACAGCAAAAAAGGGAAAAACAACAGGATAATAAACGTGAACCTTATCAGAGAAAGCTTGCTTCGCTGTCCCTCTCCGTCACACTTGCTTGGCCTGCTCTGTAAGCAAACCCCCACTCTGCTTTGTATCAAAGCCTCGTCTTCGCTGAGCTGCTGTGACATATAGTTCCTATGATTTCCATAAATATATATATGTCACTGGAAAGTGCAGCATCGTTAGTTTGAGAAGCCATTGGACCTCTCTTGATAGTTCAAGATTTACGGTAAGGGCCGGATTAAAAAGCGGGCCATAGTGCCATAATGACTTGAAATTTCTTACAGAAAAATCAATTGATATAAAAAGAGCTTATTGGGGCGGAGCTTATCATGAAATTGTCTTAACTCGCTTATGTATACAATCATTAACAAAACAATTGACCTCGCTAACCACAAGCATTTTCATCCTGACCAACAGAGGGCGACATAAATGCTAAATTGCAGGTTAGCAACAGGTGCAGGCCCAGTTCACTTGTTGTGATTTGGCTTTGGTATTTGCACATACCATCATCCTCTCTATGTTGACCTCCAGCTTTAATTGCTCCACCGTCTTTCGAGCATCCGCGATCTTGGCCATGTTGTGAGACATTCTGTCAGGACTGCCAGCCTGCAGCAAAACACACCCGGAGACGTGCTGAGCTTTCAGACACATAAACACATCAAGCGACAGTTCATTTAAAGTATCTGGGGCACGGCCATAGCGTCTGTTTCAATTTGCTCATTAATTCTTCGCCTTGGGTCTCAGCTGCAAGTGGCGCAGCGAGGGTCTCTGCGGAGGAGGGCAAGAGGGAGGAGGGCAAGAGGGAGGAGGCTCCCCTGGGGGCGGGGGGAGAATTGCTGTAAATACACCTAATATTACCATGTTTATAGGGCAGAAATGTTTGCACCGCAGATATACATTTCAAAACAACATACCTTGAATAATATAAACACTTGTTATACCATTTAGAGAAGACAATAGTTTTTTCGGCCTGAAAATAGTTTGATTACTAACAAAGTATACCAATACATATAGACATAAATACAAACATTTCTTTAAAGATTTTATAGGTAAAATAGAAACGATTAAATCACTCACTGTTGTGAAGTCTGCAGGAGTCGTCAGCAGCAACTTGCAGCTCGAAATGCAATGAGATTAATGAGAAAGATGAGGAGGGAAGCCTCAACAGGTTCACCCCCACCCCTTTCAATTAATTAGTGCTGGATCTGCCCCCAGGTTGGGCTCAGTGCAGCGGTGGGTGTGAGGCAACATGCCGCGCTCATCTTATTGACATATGACATCAGACTGTACAATTAATAACACACAATATGTTTGAAATGAGATTTTGCACGGAGATCATTTGGCAATTATTGTGGCTATATTGAGTGGCCTGCCTAATGTTATGGAGCCATCAGTATAGAAACCAAAAATTCCCGTGAGAATTTTGATGGGCCTGCTATCTCTGCGGTGAACCTCGGGATTGATTGAAGCTAAAAAGCGCACATAATCATCAAGTTACATGACTCTGAGTTTTACAGCTGCAAAATTAGCTAAAATAGTTAGCATGCTAATGTTAACAACTGGCATATGCAAATGTTCCCAATGCCTCAACCCACCTTCAAAAATTTGGGGAAGATTGAAGCATCTGTAAGGAAGTTATAACTGTTGTACTTTTTCACCACAAGGGGGGGCAATGTTTGTGTTGATATTAATGTCTAAATATGATCAGACCCCGACCTTAAAGCTCAATGTCAGTTTGCAAGAAGAGCATCATCATCATCATCATCTAAAGTAAAGTATACACAGTTTGATGGTCAATCGCAAGGTGCAGTTTTCTCCGCCAGGCTCTGCCCACTCGAAATGGATATGAATAGGTATTGACCCATACGGCACTTAAGGTTGACATCAGTGCCGGCCCAAGCCTCCATTTGATTTTGGGGCCCTCTATTTCTGCCAATAATATTGATTGTTGATCATTCACACACCTACTATAAACTCATTGCGGCTCTGGCAGTGTTGTTTACATTATCCTATTGTCAGCCTGGCATGTCTTTACAAATGACATGTCATTTATAAAGATATGGGGGTGGCCCAGTTAAGAACATAAATAATACCAATGAATGAACGAATGATGTCCAGAGTGCCACATATGGTTCCTAATCTTAAAATGTAGAAAACATTCAGCTACAAGAGTGGCCTGGGGTTGAACAGTCCAAGTGATAAAGCTTTGTATTTACAGTAAAAGTGTCATCTTGTCTCATCAGTCTTGTACATATTAGTCTTTAATTACTAGTTTATATTTTTAGTTAATTGTTCATATTTAATGTTTACTTTGTACAAAGAGAGCACAGTCTACTGAAGTTAAATTCATCAATAGTTTTCCCCTTTGAAAGACGCAAGGCAAATTCCTTCCATTTCACCATGTTGCTACAATGATCTTCACTGTTTTCATGCTGTTTCAGCAGTGCACCTATGTTGACCCAATCCCGCTGTCCCTCGGCTGCCAGTTTTAAGGACTTTTTGGAAAATAATTTGCAGCAAAAGCAATAGACTGCATCTTTACTTCTTGAATAAGTCAGCCAGCTACGCTTGACTTTTTCCCCATTGACTAGCTGTCTGTAGGTATAATGATAATGAAAACTTCGGCCATCATGCCGTTTGGGGAATGAAAAGTTCACCTTAATAGACAGTGTCCTCTGATCACCTGCTCAGTCCTGTCTGAATCTGAGAGGAAAGAAGGCCACTCAGCTGGGTTAACTGGCGGAGCTGATGATGGCCCATGGTGTGAAGGGGACGTTGTGGTGGAAGTTGCTGAGGAAGTGACCAAAGAAAGACAATGACTAAAAAAGAAGGACCTATAAGGTCATTAAATTGCACTGTTGGACATAATTATTAATCTCAGAATGTTCTGCAGTACAATGAGCAATTATAAAGGGTGTTTTGCAGTTAACTTACTAGATAAATCAGCTGTGGTTTCAGACATGGAGGGGACAGTGGGCACAGAGGATGGCGGTGTGTGAGAGAGCACTGCAGAGGATGGAGATGGACCTAAGATGAAATACATACATACATACATATAGGCACACATATTAATGAGATACTTTTGACTATATTAATTTCCCTTCAGGTGTAATGTTTATACTAAGAAATTAAATGTATACTGTATGGTGACAGTCTTTTCCTCACCTGATTCATCACTCACAGTTGAGCCTGAGGATGTGGACTGGCTCTGGGCTGATTCTGTGCCTCCAAAGTATTTTAACAATGCTCCTGGGGAAGTTTCACATAACTTATGAGTTGATGTAAAAAATAATGTTCATTTTACTCACATAAATTACCGTGCTCTGCTGCAAACAATTTGTGCAAACAACATATCTCACTAGTAACCTGATGCTAAAAACATATTGCTAGCACCGCGCTAGCTAGCTAACGTCACCTAGCTAAAGCTAATTACAGCTACAAATCTCTTTGATAAACTTTCTATTACCAAGTCATGCAAACATACCTTTATCATGGCATTTTTCTCCTCTTCCACTTTCTTCTTCTTCCTTTTTTCTGCACCTGAAGGGTATGTCCTTTTTTGTGACATTGCTTTGCCTCTATCTGCGCTTTTGATTTTACCTGGTTAAATAAAGGCTAATAAATTTGATGCCCAGTGCGCACTGGCATTGCACGGCAGGCGGCAAACGTCACAGGTGCAGCAGAGGCAGCTTTACATTTAAAGAGAGGCAGGAAGAATCACTAGCAGCACTCTGTTGACCTAAAATTGTGTTTTTGTACAATAATATATCTTTGATCATTTAGAAATCATCAGTCAGACTCGTACATGCAAAAAATAAAAAATAAGAATTTTTTGTTAATTGCTTTTGGGGGCCCCCTGGTGGCCGCGGGGCCCTAAGCAAGCGCTTAGTACGCTTATGCCTTGGGCCGGCTCTGGTTGACATCAACATCATTTGTACCAATAATGATCCAGATCTGCATTTGTGGAATCAAGTTGTTAACGTTTCGTGTTTTGTGGCGAACCATTAGATCAAAAGTTTGGCGCTATGCCACACCCACATCCTGTCATGAGCAAAATATTTTAGCAATTTATCATCACCCATCAGTTTTGTATCCGTTTCTTCTCTGATCACCTAGAGTGCAGTAATGAATGTTTGATAATTGATGCCGAGGAGCAGTTTTTCGACGCCAGGCGCCGCCTACTCCAAATTGGGCACTTCACGGTGTCATCATCATCATCATCATCATTTCTACCAGTTAGGATCGAGATTGGTTGAGAAATGTGCAAGGAGAAGGACAAACCTAATCCATGGGCCAATTGGGGGTCTTTTTTCCTGAATAGCGTCGCCTTGGTAACACGAAATTTCCCAAAAATTAAATATTGCTGTAGCCACAATCGAGACCTTTCCAACAATACAAGATATGTTGGGGTTTGTTGGCCGGTTCAACCAGCATTAATTGTGGCAGAATAAGATAGAAGAGAAAAAATAGGCCCATAATGAAGTCCAAGCAATAATAAGATTGCATTGCACAGCAGGACCATAAATAGTGTTACATTTTTCATTGCTGAGTTCAATTTGATCATATTACTGGGTTTTGGAAAATAAACCATCACAATTTGAGAACATCAAAATGCATCAGAGCAGGAAGTTCAGGGTTTGCTACAGTAGAAGACGATGTGCACGCTTGGTGTTGAGGTACAATACCTTGCAGGTGCCAGGATGATGGGGATAACGGAGGGTTTGAATCAGGCGTGTCCAGACTTTTTCCAGCGAGGGCTACAAACAGATACATTTAACTTTAATACATTTTGTACATTAAAGATACTAAACCTGATACAATATATGCTAAACTATCTGAACAAAACATGCACATCAATCAATCAATCAATGTTTATTTATATAGCCCTAAATCACAAGTGTCTCAAAGGGCTGCACAAGCCACAACGACATCCTCGGTACAAAGCCCACATAAGGGCAAGGAAAAACTCACCCCAGTGGGACGTCGATGTGAATGACTATGAGAAACCTTGGAGAGGACCGCATATGTGGGTAAACCCCCCCCTCTAGGGGAGACCGAAAGCAATGGATGTCGAGTGGGTCTGACATAATATTGTGAGAGTCCAGTCCATAGTGGATCCAACATAATAGTAAGAGTCCAGTCCATAGTGGGGCCAGCAGGACACCATCCCGAGCGGAGACGGGTCAGCAGCGCAGAGATGTTCCCAGCCAATGCACAGGCGAGCGGTCCACCCCGGGTCCCGACTCTGGACAGCCAGCACTTCATCCATGGCCACCGGATCTGTGCCCCCCCCCCCCCTCAAGGAAAAGGGGAGCAGAGGAGAAAAGAAAAGAAACGGCAGATCAACTGGTCTAACAGGGGGGCTATTTAAAGGCCAGAGTATACAAATGAGTTTAAAGATGGGACTTAAATGCTTCTACTGAGGTAGCATCTCTAATTGTTACCGGGAGGGCATTCCATAGTACTGGAGCCCGAATAGAAAACGTTCTATAGCCCGCAGACTTTTTTTGGGCTCTGGGAATCACTAAGCCGGAGTTCTTTGAACGCAGATTTCTTGCCGGGACATATGGTACAATGCAATCGACAAGATAGGACGGAGCTAGACCGTGTAGTATTTTATACGTAAGTAGTAAAACCTTAAAGTCACATCTTAAGTGCACAGGAAGCCAGTGCAGGTGAGCCAGTATAGGCGTAATATGATCAAACTTTCTTGTTCTTGTCAAAAGTCTAGCAGCCGCATTTTGTACCAACTGTAATCTTTTAATGCTAGACATAGGGAGACCCGAAAATAATACGTTACAGTAGTCGAGACGAGACGCAACGAACGCATGAATAATGATCTCAGCGTCGCTAGTGGATAAAATAGAACGAATTTTAGCGATATTACGGAGATGAAAGAAGGCCGTTTTAGTAACACTCTTAATGTGTGACTCAAAGGAGAGAGTTGGGTCGAAAATAATACCCAGATTCTTTACTGATTCGCCTTGTGTAATTGTTTGGTTGTCAAATGTTAAGGTAGTATTTTTAAATAAATGTCGGTGTTTAGCAGGACCGATAATCAGCATTTCCGTTTTCTTGGCGTTGAGTTGCAAGAAGTTAGCGGACATCCATTGTTTAATTTCATTAAGACACGCCTCCAGCTGACTACAATCCGGCGTGTTGGTCAGCTTTAGGGGCGTGTAGAGTTGGGTGTCATCAGCATAACAATGAAAGCTAACACCGTATTTGCGTATGATGTCGCCTAGCGGCAGCATGTAAATACTAAAGAGTGCAGGGCCAAGAACCGAACCCTGAGGAACTCCGCACGTTACCTTAACATAGTCCGAGGTCACATTATTATGGGAGACGCATTGCATCCTGTCAGTAAGATAAGAGTTAAACCACGACAAAGCTAAGTCTGACATACCAATACGTGTTTTGATACGCTCTAATAAAATATTATGATCGACGGTATCGAAAGCAGCGCTAAGATCAAGAAGCAACAACATAGATGACGCATCAGAATCCATCTTTAGCAGTAGATCATTAGTCATTTTTGCGAGGGCTGTCTCCGTAGAGTGATTTGCCCTGAAACCGGATTGAAAAGGTTCACAGAGATTGTTAGACACTAAGTGTTCATTTAGCTGCTGTGCGACAATTTTTTTGAGGATTTTCGAAATAAAGGGAAGGTGGGACACCGGTCGGTAGTTTACCATGAGGTCAGGATCAAGGTTCGGTCTTTTGAGCAGAGGATGAATAACCGCTTTCTTGAATGCTAGGGGAACAGTGCCAGAGGAAAGTGATAAGTTTATAATATTTAGCACTGATGGACCTAATAATACAAAAAGCTCCTTGATAAGTTTCCCAGGAAGTGGGTCAAGTAAACATGTTGTTTGTTTTATCCCACTTACACGCCGTAATAGTTCCTCTAATGTTATTTCATCAAAAAGAGAGAGACTATTTTGTATTGCAGTATCCGTCGTAGATGCAGTTGTATCTGTGTTAATAAAACCCAGTTGTAGCTGGGATGCGTTGTCTTTAATCTCCTTTCTAATGAGTTCAATTTTCTTATTAAAGAAATTCATAAAGTCATCTGCCGAGTGGGTGGAGCTATTGGGAGGAGTCCCTTGTTGGGTTAGCGATGCTACTGTACTAAACAAAAATTTAGGGTCGTTTTTGTTGAGGCGGATGAGATTTGAGTAATATTTAGCTTTAGCTAAGGTAAGCATGCGTTTATACGATATTAAACTATCACTCCATGCTTGATGGAAAACCTCAAGCTTGGTCGCGCGCCATTTGCGTTCCAACTTTCTACATGATAATTTATGAGCTCTGGTTTCTTCTGTAAACCATGGGGTGCGCCTTTTAGGGGCCCTTTTTTGTTTTAGTGGTGCTATACTATCAATGGTTTTGCGCAGGGCATTGTCAAAGTTGTTAGTTAGGTTATCAATAGAGCCGACATAATTTGGGAATGGTGCCATTACCGAAGGCAGTAGGTCAGCAAGAGTCATCGTTGTGGCAGCATTAATGTTGCGGCTGCTATAGCAGTTATTATTATTATTACTTTGTTGACAATGAGTCAGAACTTCGAATTTTATAAGGTAATGATCGGACATTACTTTAGTATACGGGAGTACCATAACTTTGGAGGTGGTGACACCCCTGACCAGCACTAGATCTATCGTATTACCGTTGCGATGCGTAGGTTCATGTATTATTTGTGTAAGACCACAGCTATCAATTATAGTCTGGAGCGCCACGCACTGAGGGTCCGATGGGGTATTCATATGGATATTAGCTTTGTGTTGGAGCTAACAAAGCAAACGAGTGTAATATCTCAAACATAACTTCTATTAGATACCGTCATCCTTTGCCACATTGTGTTTTTGTTACGCACATTCTACCTTTTTTGGGGCTAAATTAAGCATTTTTAAGCATGCAAAATGGCTGAATTAACTAAAAATATCGATACTAGAGTAGTATTTGCCACTAAATGTGACCCATCAGTGCGTTGTTTAGTATCATGGCGACTGATTGCCTCAGCCTCTGGAAACAAATACAGTATTGGGTTAAATGAGTGCAAATGTGACTGTGTGTTGTTTCATGCCCAGAGGGCTCTCATTATGTTTAAAATGTCGTTAGAGATTCTTTTATGCTCTAGCTATGAAAATGTTTGATTTATAATCAATGATTATTTTCTATTTTGCAAAATTAATTTGCCAGGGTCAGACTGGAACCAATTAACAAACATAAACGAGGGTTTACTCGATTTAATTTCTTCCTATAAAATAATAATATTAACAATGAATATATAACAATGATGATAAATGTTATTTGTAATGCACTTTACATTCTAAAGCAGTGATTCTCAAACTGTGGTAATGCGCGAGCTCTATCTAGTGGTACACCAAACAATCACTTGATTAGACTACACCGTTTTATTTTTGTTACTGTTCAAACTGTGTAATGTTACAGTGGCCATAAATATTAAATATACTTGTTATATAAAACTTCTACCTTGTTTTTAATGACTACTTAGGCCTACTATACTACTGTGTTTCAATGTTGGTCATTATGGTGGTGCTTGGAGAACCAGGAGCTTTCTAAGGTGGTACTTGATGAAAAAAATAAGTTAAAAAAAAGTTTGAAAACCATCTTTACGCAAACAGATAAGCTTCCTTAAAACAGATAAAAACAACAAGATTAAACAACAATACATTTTAGAAAATAATACACATAAAGCCACATGAAAATGTTTCAAAAGGCATTTTGAATAAAAAAAATTATATTATGCTTTACTAATTATTATCAATCCGCCAACTAAAACCTTTTACATTTTTGCATCTCTAGTCCCACATACTAGTGTGGGTGCACTGGGAGCAGAGTGGGTGAAGAGTCCTGGACACAACGCTCGTGACGAGGATGGCGGAAGCTGTATTTGTACCAGAGACACTCAAGTTTCTGGACGACCATCTACCATCTTAGCCACACCGCCCTATATTCTTATCCAGAATATTTTAATTTTGTCTGTAGAATGTGTTGCGGGCCAATAAAAAAACACCTGCAAGCTGCAAATGGCCCACTGGCCACACTGTGGACACCACTCGTTTAAATGATGACGTTGTGGGAGCAGACAGTTATTTCACACAGCACCAGGGGGCAAAGGTGCAGTGTTGTGAGGTTGAAATGTCAGGTGCCTCATTAACATTTGTTTCCCGCTATTAATTGGTCTCTCTCTGTGGATAATCTATTGTGCAGCAGGAAATGACAAAAGCTGTTTCAATGCCGTCTAAAAGGGGCCACAAGATAAAATAAAATATCATGTTGTGCTTGTTTCAACATTACATTTGACTACATGTCCCTGACTATGTTGTAAATGTACTAATTGAGTATTTTTTTAAATTATACTTTAAATGAGATACCTCTGAATGTATATGTTCTATTTTAGACAGTAAACAAGATCAGAGTTGTGTGTAGAGAGAGTATGGACAACTCAGTTTCAGATTCTATTTATTTTAATTGAAGAGTTTTTTGCTGTGTAAATGGCATGGGGACGCTCCACTCGCCAAAAAATGCGGGAAGCATTTGCATCATATCGGAGAAAAATGTTGGAAAGTAAAGCTTAGTGCCAATGAATGACAACAGTATCATGTGCAAGGTAAGAAAGCATACATGGGAAACGTGGTTTATGTCACTCTCAGTAAAACTGAACTAATACACTTTGCCTGACAAAACTTTGCTTCTAAATTCCACCTATTCTGCATGTGTGCATCAGGAAGCCATGCAGACTCGCCCCAACAAAACCTATGAAAAATATTTATTTAAAAAAACGAAAGTAAAAGCACAGTCATGTATAGGACAATGATTACAAACAGTACAATGGAGGCAGATACCACAGTTGACATACCTCACACAAAAGTCATAATTACTGTATAATTGTTGGTCCAACACTAATAATAAGCAGCGGTGGCCGCGCCCAGGAATCATTTTGGTGATTTAACCCCCAATTCCAACCCTTGATGCTGAGTGCCAAGCAGGGAGGTAATGGGTTCCATTTTTATATTCTTTGGTATGACTCGGCCGGGGTTTGAACTCACAACCAATGTTCCCTCTAATTGTTCATGTGTGTGTGCAAACACAAAAACTCCCTGAGCATTCAGTGGAGCACATGTGAGCAACATCACACATGGCAATACCAGCAGCACACCTGCCTCAAATCAATCTTTTATAATAACACTCAAATGAGAGGAGTCATTTTCATGAGATTATTTTCTAATATTAGTGATTTGGCCCACTTGTAATGAAAATAAAAGAAATCTTGTTTTTCATAAGCTATGGATTAGTATTGTACAATTTGTCTGGGTGGGGGTCCTGCTTTGGAAATCACGTGTACCCCTTTCAGAGATCACATTTAGTTGCCCTTAAACATCCTCATGTTGCACAATGAAATGTAAGCATAGGATGAAGTGTGCATTCCTGTAACTTTCTCTAGTAACAGCATTCCATGATTAATATCAATAAATTAACATTAATAATAAATGACAGTAGAATAAGCACACGTATGACTGAGGAGTCATAGTGTAACTTTGTGTGGTGTTTGAGTTGTCCGAATTTTTGTGTGGCCATAAACGCACCAGTGGCTTAGCGCTATGCGTGTTGGTGACAGATGACAAGTTGCTTTTGGCCTGGTTTGTACGGCAGAAAATGACTCGTTTTTCGAGATAGAAGTTTTTTACTCATGTTTTTGGTGTGGTTATGGCCGAATATAAACAGTTTTGCTCAATAAAGTGATCAATATAATTTGTGTCCTCGAAGCATCTCGATAGACGTTACAATAATTGAACGGTGTTCAATTGAACGGTGTTGACGAACACCGTTAGGGCCGCTTGTTCTCACTGTCACCCAGAGTTGCATTGCAAAATTATACAGAATAAATGTGTTTATTTTGTTTAGAATTCAGATGGGATTTGATTTGGTGCGCGGCATATATTTGCTGTGCGCAGAGGACGCTTGAGCAGTGCGCAATTGCGCAGGCGCGCACCTTAGAGGGAACGTTGCTCACAACCTACCGATCTCAGGGCAATAACTAGTAATTGTAGTTTAGCAAATGCACCACCTACTGGCTGTGAGCAGCATATCCATGACTCAAAGTCTGTTTGGATTACTGTTTTAGTCAGTGCTATGATCTTCAATTAGTATGTACTTTGGACTGATCTTCAATTAATATGAACTTTGGACTAAGAAAAACAGTTGAACCTAAAAAAAATCAAATTTAGCAATATCTGTCTAATTTAATGTAATTCATGTGATATTATTTATGCAAGTAATTCATTAATTACATTAATTGAATCCGCAGTTAAGTGCAGTGGGAATTCCTGATTCTGCTTGCACGTACAAGTGCATATTCAGTAAGGGTGCGAGGACCAATACAGATATCGACAGTATACAGTATATCTATCCCAATAAATATTGTATCGATACCAGCACAATGAGATCAGGATTTTTCAGTTCTCTTCTAAGTTTTTTGTTGTTGCATCCATATTGTGACAATGTTAATATGTATATACCATATGTTACTATATATTTTCTTCCACCATTGACTTGGGTTTTGCTCAAACGACTCTAGGTAATAAAAGGAAATTATTTTATTGATTACCTTGTCCGGTAGTGTTTTTGTATTTTTAGTTTAGTTTAGTCTTTATTTGAAGGGACAATGCACAGAAACATTAAGCTGAATTAAAGATATACAAAAACATCAATAAAATTATAACAACAAAATTATACTATAGCATGTAATCAAGTTAAGAAGTCATAAAATGTCCTTACATTGACACATACTTATACATTACAACCACACCTCATTTACATCATCACACAGACAATACATGCTCTCGTTCACATCTGTCATCATTTGTAAAAACAACCATGATTTTAACAGACAACTCACAACATTTTTTTCTCATGCATAAATATAATACATATGAAGTTGACATGTCAAACATAGTGCCCACCTCAGTGACCGTATGAGCAGCTTTGATTGCTCCAAAGCCACTTTTTAACTTCAATTGTGAATGAAAAGTAATCTGTTTGACTTTTTAAGTTTGTTGTGAGGTCGTTTCATTCCTTTATCGCTTTATATGAAAAGGCTGATTGTGCAGAATAGGTTTACATCTGGGTACGCTACACTGCCCCCTGGTGGAGGCTCGTGTGTTTGTAGTTGTCACAGCAGATGTAAACTGGACAAAGTGCTTAAGTGGCGCTGGTGCAGTTTTATTTAGGATTCAATGGGCCATTCGTATTGATGCTAATTTTTGAATGTTAGCTAAATTTAACAGTCTATGTTTTTGGAGAACTAAACAGTGATGGTGGTGCTCTGGTTTTCGGTCAAGGATTTTGAGCGATTGTTTGTGCAAAGATTCCAATGGCCCCAGTGTCTTTTTGCTTGCCTGGAACCAACATGTTATACAATAATAAAAACGAGACATAATCATTGCATTAAAATACGTTCTAGCTGCCTCCAGTATTACATACATTCGGACATTTTTATGTTGTATGTAAGACTCTGGCACATCTGTTTGATATGTTTTTTAAAGCCAAGTGTTGGGTCTAAAATGACACCCAGGTATACGATGTTCACTAACATTTTGTATTTTTTCCTTATTAACAGTTATATTTGGAAAGGATGACATTTTATATTTGTTTACAAAATACATTATTGCCGTTATCCTAATGTTTAATGTAAGACTAGAGTCATGTAGCCATCTTGCCACCTTCTCCATGGCTGCTGTAAGTTTTTTGGCAACCGTTTCAGCGACCTTTCCCCAAGTATAAATAACCCTGTCATCTGTACACATCTGGATATTTACATCCTCACATACAGATGGCAGGTCATTTATATACATTGAGAAAAGAAGAGGGCCGATGTTAGAGCCTTGTGGCAGGCCAATATCAGTAGCAGTGAACATTTTTAAGTTGTTCCCAAATACATTGAAAGCTATTTTGGTTTGCCTAAAATATTCTGTCCTGTGTTTTATTCTAAATTGCAGAATCACGATCAACAAATTAAAGGCAAACTCACAAAATCATTGTATCAATATGAAAAAATTCTAATAAAACGTATCGGCATTGTAATACCAAGATACAGGCGATATCAATGTGGTAACAAGTACTGTAAATAAGGCAAGGCAAGTTTATTTATAGAACACAATATGTACTCAAGGAAATTTAAAGTGCTTTACAGAAAATTAAAAGAAGGCAAAAATGAAAACATTAAATAACCATAAAAGTATTCACACTTAAAATTAAAATCAGAAAATAATCCTTGTTAAAATAAAATCAATCAAATAGTGTAGATAATAAGGGGCCAGTATCGCTAATACCGATACTGATGCCAGTACTTTTGACTTAAAATGTTTCAGGATCATTTAGTTTGTTGACCATGATGATACTGTACTTGGAGGACAAAGATTTTAGGTGTAGAATTTTTTTTTAAATCACTTTATTAAAAAAAAAAAAAAAATATATATATATATATAATATATATATATATATATATATATATATATATATATATATATATATGTATATATCCATTTTCTACCACTTATTCCCTTCGGGGTCGCGGGGGGCGCTGGAGCCTATCTCAGCTAGAATCGGGCGGAAGGCGGGTTACACCCTGGACAAGTCGCCATCTCATATCGCAGGGCCAACACACACATATATATATATATATATATATATAAATATTTATATATATATATATATATATATATATATATATATATATATACATATTTATATATATATATATATATATATATATATATATATATATATATATATATATATATATATATATATATATCAACAAAATAATACATATATGTATTTTTACAAAAAATTGTTGGAACAAAAAGGAAGTTAATAGGTAAAGAAAAGAAAAAAATAAATACTGGCTCTCTCATTCAAATCCTTTGTTTACTTTTGCCCTGGAGTAAAAATAACAGTATTAACAATGTCAAGGTATGTACATAACCACAAACACTCAGATATTGGAGAAAACAAAGAAAGAAGAGAACTAAAATTATCCTGCGAATCACAATCGTATCCAATATTGATACTATCGATATTTAAATCGATCCACCCACTACAGTATTTCCATTCACTGATTATGTAAAGTGGCGCGCCATAATCATTGTTTAGTTACTTAGTCACAACGACGATATGGGTATAAGTTATCAGCGCCATGTTTATCGCTGTCACGCTAATAAAAGAAGCATCTTTATTGGTCGGTGAAAGTGAGCTAGCATAGCATTAGGCACCAGCAGTAGTGCGCAGCATGTAGCTAGCTAGTTCTTATTGATGACCGCTCATGGTCACTCCTACTAGTCTTCGTTGCTGCTCATGGCAGTTTGACTGTAACATGGACGGCGTCGTCAGGGGTTAAAACAAAAAAATCAACAACAACCAAAAACCTCCACGACGCGAGGCAAATGAGGCGTATTTTGAGTTGATATTCGAAGTTAGCTCAAAGGCACAATACAATGATGGGGCGCGCGAGCTAACGTCAAAGAGGTGGACATCGTCAGTGTTGCACATTTTCTAAAACAAAAGGTAAAGTCAACGCATGTGTTCTGTCAATATGATATGACTGCTCATGTTAACCGGTGGGTTTGCATCCAGCAGGATGTGCGGAGTGTCGGGATGACAGGAAGATGGCAAACGGCGTTGGGAGTGAGTAATGTCGGCGCACTGACGTGATGTTGTCACTTGCTGGCTGCTAGCGGACAACTTGCACCGCAGCACAACCTGCAAGTCTCAAAGGCTGACACCTCTTTTTTTTTTTTATAAACATGCCTGTGACTCCGTGCGTGAGTGTGCGCGTGGGCATGTGCGTGTGTGTACAGCTCTCAGCACTCCTATGAGTGCAAAGATTGCAGGTTGAGTTAGCATGCAAGAAAGATTAGGAATGCAAGGCCTAAAGAATGGCACCACTTTTTATGTCTATCATTAGCTTATTGTTTTGTCTTCTCATTTGCAGAACACAAGCTGCTTGTCATAGGACCAACAGAACCATGGTCTGTCAGGGAGAAGCTGTGTTTGGCCACATCTGTCATGAAGAGCGGAGACCAAAACTGGTATTTTTCCTTGTTGTACTTAAACCCTGCAGCCATGATTGCATTCAACATTATACGTTGTCAGTTATTATCACTTCTTGATTTAAGTTATGCATGCAGTTACTGACAGCTGTGAGAAGTTGCCCCCCCCCTCCACCTTGTCAAAACATCCCCAAACCAGCCCCAATCGTTTGTGCTAGTTTGTGCTGCAAACATTTTTGATCCAACAATTACAGTCTTTATAGTACTAACACTTGTTAATAACTTAAAAACTATAATAAACGTTCATTAATATTTAAAAAATATAATTGTTAGACACAAGCACCAAGAACAGACCAGCACAACCGATTTGGACAAGTTTCGGGAGTTTTTGACATAGTTGGGGGCTATTAATGACTAATAACATGTTAATTACATTTGAATAACGAAAGCATAAAACATTCATGACTTTAACGATAATAGTTAGTGGCAAAAAATACAGCACAAACATATGGGACACGGTTGGGGTGATTTGGACAAATGGTGGGGCTGAATGACATCACGAGTCAGAAAATGTGTTTTAGAATAACTTACAAACCGTAACGGCCCAAAAAATGTTGGCAGCACAAACATAGCACAAACTATTGAGACACGTTTGGGGAGATTTTGACAGGGTGGGGTGGGGCAACTTCACACAGGTACAAGACACATACTCTCCATAATATGTAGCTCACTAGAAGCTGGGATGTAGACAGTATATATATATATATATATATATATATATATATATATATATATATATATATATATATATATGCATATACAGGTAAAAGCCAGTAAATTAGAATATTTTGAAAAACTTGATTTATTTCAGTAATTGCATTCAAAAGGTGTAACTTGTACATTATATTTATTCATTGCACACAGACTGATGCATTCAAATGTTTATTTCATTTAATTTTGATGATTTGAAGTGGCAACAAATGAAAATCCAAAATTCCGTGTGTCACAAAATTAGAATATTACTTAAGGCTAATACAAAAAAGGGATTTTTAGAAATGTTGGCCAACTGAAAAGTATGAAAATGAAAAATATGAGCATGTACAATACTCAATACTTGGTTGGAGCTCCTTTTGCCTCAATTACTGCGTTAATGCGGCGTGGCATGGAGTCGATGAGTTTCTGGCACTGCTCAGGTGTTATGAGAGCCCAGGTTGCTCTGATAGTGGCCTTCAACTCTTCTGCGTTTTTGGGTCTGGCATTCTGCATCTTCCTTTTCACAATACCCCACAGATTTTCTATGGGGCTAAGGTCAGGGGAGTAGGCGGGCCAATTTAGAACAGAAATACCATGGTCTGTAAACCAGGCACGGGTAGATTTTGCGCTGTGTGCAGGCGCCAAGTCCTGTTGGAACTTGAAATCTCCATCTCCATAGAGCAGGTCAGCAGCAGGAAGCATGAAGTGCTCTAAAACTTGCTTTTAGACGGCTGCGTTGACCCTGGATCTCAGGAAACAGAGTGGACCGACACCAGCAGATGACATGGCACCCCAAACCATCACTGATGGTGGAAACTTTACACTAGACTTCAGGCAACGTGGATCCTGTGCCTCTCCTGTCTTCCTCCAGACTCTGGGACCTCGATTTCCAAAGGAAATGCAAAATTTGCATGGTTGGGTGATGGTTTGGGGTGCCATGTCATCTGCTGGTGTCGGTCCACTCTGTTTCCTGAGATCCAGGGTCAACGCAGCCGTCTACCAGCAAGTTTTAGAGCACTTCATGCTTCCTGCTGCTGACCTGCTCTATGGAGATGGAGATTTCAAGTTCCAACAGGACTTGGCGCCTGCACACAGCGCAAAATCTACCCGTGCCTGGTTTACGGACCATGGTATTTCTGTTCTAAATTGGCCCGCCAACTCCCCTGACCTTAGCCCCATAGAAAATCTGTGGGGTATTGTGAAAAGGAAGATGCAGAATGCCAGACCCAAAAACGCAGAAGAGTTGAAGGCCACTATCAGAGCAACCTGGGCTCTCATAACACCTGAGCAGTGCCAGAAACTCATCGACTCCATGCCACACCGCATTAACGCAGTAATTGAGGCAAAAGGAGCTCCAACCAAGTATTGAGTATTGTACATGCTTATATTTTTAATTTTCATACTTTTCAGTTGGCCAACATTTCTAAAAATCCCTTTTTTGTATTAGCCTTAAGTAATATTCTAATTTTGTGACACACGGAATTTTGGATTTTCATTTGTTGCCACTTCAAATCATCAAAATTAAATGAAATAAACATTTGAATGCATCAGTCTGTGTGCAATGAATAAATATAATGTACAAGTTACACCTTTTGAATGCAATTACTGAAATAAATCAAGTTTTTCAAAATATTCTAATTTACTGGCTTTTACCTGTATGTATATATATATATACATATATATATATATATATATATGTGTGTATATAAATATATATATGTGTGTGTGTATATATATATATATATATGTGTGTGTGTATTTATATGTAAGTACATCAAATGTGTATATACATACATGTGTGTACATACTGTATATATATATATATATATACTGTATATATATATATATATGTGTGTGTGTGTATATATATATATGTATATTTATATGTATGTATGTACATCAAATGTCTATATACATATATACCAGTGTGTACATACTGTATGTATATATATATATATATATATATATATATATATATGCGTACATACTGTATACCGGTATATGCAGGTGTGTATATATACTGTATATATTTTGATATATATTTATAAATATATACTACAAATATAGGGCAGCATGGTGGCACAGGGGTTAGTAGTTTTTTCTGTGTGGAGTTTGCATGTCCTCCCTGTGACTGCATGGGTTCCCTCCGGGTACTCCGACTTCCTCCCACTTCCAAAGAGATGCACCTGGGGATAGGTTGATTGGCAACACTAAATTGACCCTAGTGTGTGAATGTTGAATCTGTTTTGGCCCTGCAATGAGGTGGCGACTTGTCCAGGGTGTACCCCGCCTTCCGCCCGATTGTAGCTGAGATAGGCTCCTGCGCACCCCGCGACCCCAAAGGGAATAAGCAGTAGAAAATGGATGGATATTAAATAAATATATATATATATATATATATATATACACATATATATATATATCATCATCATCATCATAGGCATCCGTCCGTCAGTAGTGACGATGGGTTGCGCCTGGGGGAGTTCTTTCTCCCACTGTCGTAGCTGGCGAGCTTAGGATTGCCAGCATCCGTGTTGTTTCCTCCCTTTAGGGGAGAGGCTGGAGTGAGCTCTCCGTGGCGCATGCCTGGGCAGAAAAACATGGGGATCCTGGGTTTCCCAGTCATCAAGATCCCCCTCTCGGCCGTGTCGATGTGGCCCAGAGGAAAGCAAGGCAATACGTCTGGCATTGGCTTAGCTGCAGGATCTGCCGGCAGGGGGTCAGCAATGACACCCAGCCGCCTCAGGGGCTCCACTCCTGATTTTCTGTCTGGGTTTACTCCCATAGCCTTTCCTTTTCCCAAAGGTACCACAAGGCAGCGGGTGGGGGGGAAGGGGAGATGACGACTATTTGACCCATAGGTGGGGCAGTGCTTGACGGATGCCAGAGCGTGTCCACACACCGGTGGGCCTGCACACCTCGCCTCTGGGGCCCACTGCTGCTCTGAGATCCCCTACAGTTTAGCCTGAGACCGCGAGGTCCCAGTTACCGTGTGTGGCCGCGAGGAGGCACTGTAGGAGTCTTGGTGGTGGAGAGGCTGTGTACCGGCAAGAGGAGGCTTACGCACTCGGCTCCTCTTTTCACCCACCGTAAGGAGGGCTAGCCGGGGGCAGTAGCTGAAAGCAGACAGTAGCAGGCAGAAGCAGCATGCAACATGCGCTAACTACAAGCACTTCTACGCAGTGCTACTGCACTGACGCATCACACACACCCTGTTTTTACAAACACACACACACACGTACATATATATATATATATATATATATATATATATATATATATATATATATATATATATATATATATATATATATATGTGTGTATATATATATATATATATATATATATATATATGTATATATATATGTATGTGTGTAAAGAAAAAAAAATGTATATAGTATATCATTGTGCATCTCAATACATTTTGAGATTTATATTTTGCATCTGATGCATCTGTGTATTAGTTTTACAGCTACGTTGACACTAAAACCGTATAATTACAAGAAAAAGTAGTCATGATGTCAGCAGAATAATGGAATTATTTTTTACTAGAAAAAACAAAAAATATTTTTAGAATTCATTCTTTTTTTCCCTTGAGAAAATTGACGTAAAATATATGATAATAAAATTGTATGTATTTATGCAAAAACTAAAATATAGGGAGTCATTTTAAAATGTGACCTTGTAAGACGAGCGAGAAGACAAACAATTGCGCTATGATTAGTAATAAGTTGTAATATTATGAGAAAAACTAATATTAAAACAAAAGGAAGGACATCCAGGGTAAAAACTAAGCCAATATCATCCATGCAATGAACTTACTGTCGCGACCCCTGTGTGGGAAAAGCTGAAACAAAAAACAAAACAAAATAGAAAAACAAACAGCGCAGACCTCCACCAGGTCTTATCTACTATTAGTAAAAAAAAAAACTTTTCAGATAGTGATCCGGTTCAGCCCCAAAATGTAATTAATTGTACTTTATCCATCGTCTTGATAGTCATCCACTGTCTTTGTCTCGGTGGGTGGGGGCGGGACCATTAGAATACACACACAAAAAAGTTGAGACTAGTAACGTAAACGTAATGTAACGTAGATGTGTTACAAATCAGCCCCAAAATGCAATAACTTGTTCCTTATCCCCTTTCTGACACAACCTTACATAACCTTCTGATATAGGTAATATCAAGAGGAAACATTTGGGGGGGAAAAATCATAATGTTACAGCAATAAATGTGTACTATTCCCAGAAAAAATGGTAATCTTGCGAGAAATAAGTCTAATATGATTTTTTTGTAATTAAATTATTAGAACGAGCGGAGCTGTTAAATTATGGGAATAACCTTTCAAGAAAAAAACAGTTGCATTGTCATGAGAAAAAAATCTTAAAATTGCTGTTTTTTAACATACTAATACTAATAATTCTAATAAGTAGTATGAGAAAAAACAATAGATTTGTAATTACTGTAAAAAAACCTGTAATCTTACAAGAATTAAGTCTATTATAATTTTTGTGTAATTAAGTCATTTTAACGAGTGAATGTCAAAGAGATCGGCATCAATATAACACATTTTGAGGTTTCATAATAAGTCAAAATGTCATTGGAATTTTAATTTCAATATCAACACGTTTTAACTTTGCAGGGTCTCTGTCAGCCGAGCCATCAAACCATTTACAGAATCTGGGCGACCACCCGACTGGTTCTCGCAAAAGGCAAGAACTAAAATATTGTCCATTACAAAAAACAAATGTATCATCTTTTGCACCATTTTTGTACTTTATAATTGACTCAACTCTCTTGTTCCCAGCACTGTGCCTCCAAATACTCTGAGCTACTGGAAAACACTGACGCCCCAAAGTGAGTGAAGTTAAAACAAGCAAAGGCTTAAACTGTTTGATGCCCGCATCGGAACTATTTCCCTACACAACAAGGCTTCCGTGTCATTTGCAGGAGGAAGCGAGGCGAGAGAGGGGAGGTGGTTGAGACAGTGGGGGACGTGATAGTTCGCAGGCTGACAGCTCAGAGGATTGATGAATTAAAGAAGTTGATCAAGCAAACCCAAGAGGAACACAGGTATATGGGCATGGAAATACTGTAGAAAAAAGGTATATGAGCATGGATATACTATGTATGTATGTATAAGGTGTATGAGAATGGGTAATATATATATATATATATATATATATATATATATATATATATATATATATATATATATATATATATATGGTATAAGTGCATGGATATCCTGTATATACAAAGTATATGAGCATGGATATCCTGTGTATACAAGGTATATGAGGATGGGTATATTGTATTTACATAGTATATGAGAATGGGTGTAATGTGTATACATATGGTATTTGAACATGGCTATACTGTGTATTATAAGGTGTGAGCATGGATATACTGTATACAAACCCCGTTTCCATATGAGTTGGGAATTTGTGTTTGATGTAAATATAAACGAATTACAATGTTTTGCAAATCCTTTTCAACCCATATTCAGTTAAATATGCTACAAAGACAACATATTTAATGTTCAAACTGATAAACATTTTTTTGTTGTTGCAAATAATCATTAACTTTAGAATGTTATGCCAGCAACATGTGACAAAGAAGTTGGGAAAGGTGGCAATAAATACTGATAAAGTTGAGGAATGCTCATCAAACACTTATTTGGAACATCCCACAGGTGAACAGGCAAATTAGGAACAGGTGGGTGCCATGATTGGGTATAAAAGTAGATTCCATGAAATGCTCAGTCATTCACAAACAAGGATGGGGCAAGGGTCACCACTTTGTCAACAAATGCGTGAGCAAATTGTTGAACAGTTTAAGAAAAACCTTTCTCAACCAGCTATTGCAAGGAATTTAGGGATTTCACCATCTACAGTCCGTAATATAATCAAAGGGTTCAGAGAATCTGGAGAAATCACTGCACGTAAGCAGCTAAGCCCGTGACCTTCGATCCCTCAGGCTGTACTGCATCAACAAGCGACATCAGTGTGTAAATGATATCACCACATGGGCTCAGGAACACTACAGAAACCCACTGTCAGTAACTACAGTTGGTCGCTACATCTGTAAGTGCAAGTTAAAACTCTCCTATGCAAGGCGAAAACCGTTTATCAACAACACCCAGAAACGCCGTCGGCTTCGCTGGGCCTGAGCTCATCTAAGATGGACTGATACAAAGTGGAAAAGTGTTCTGTGGTCTGATGAGTCCACATTTCAAATTGTTTTTGGAAACTGTGGACGTCGTGTCCTCCGGACCAAAGAGGAAAAGAACCATCCGGATTGTTATAGGCGCAAAGTTGAAAAGCCAGCATCTGTGATGGTATGGGGGTGTATTAGTGCCCAAGACATGGGTAACTTACACATCTGTGAAGGCGCCATTAATGCTGAAAGGTACATACAGGTTTTGGAGAAACATATGTTGCCATCCAAGCAACGTTACCATGGACGCCCCTGCTTATTTCAACAAGACAATGCCAAGCCACGTGTTACATCAACGTGGCTTCATAGTAAAAGAGTGCGGGTACTAGACTGGCCTGCCTGTAGTCCAGACCTGTCTCCCATTGAAAATGTGTGGCGCATTATGAAGCCTAAAATACCACAACGGAGACCCCGGACTGTTGAACAACGTAAGCTGTACATCAAGCAAGAATGGGAAAGAATTCCACCTGAAAAGCTTAAAAAATGTGTCTCCTCAGTTCCCAAACGTTTACTGAGTGTTGTTAAAAGGAAAGGCCATGTAACACAGTGGTGAACATGCCCTTTCCCAACTACTTTGGCACATGTTGCAGCCATGAAATTCTAAGTTAATTATTATTTGCAACAAAAAAATATAAAGTTTATGAGTTTGAACATCAAATATCTTGTCTTTGTAGTGCATTCAACTGAATATGGGTTGAAAAGGATTTGCAAATCATTGTATTCCGTTTATATTTACATCTAACACAATTTCCCAACTCATGGAAACGGGGTTTGTATATAAGGCATATAAACTTAAGTATATACAGTATAAGGCATATGAGCAAGGGCTATACTGTATACAGTATATAAGGTATATGAAAATGGGTATACTATATATATATATATATATATAATATATATATATAATATATATATATATATATATATATATATATATATATATACACATATACATACATACATACAATATACACACTCTGAAGCATTTTACTGCGTTTGTAACATGTTTCCAACCTGCAGGACGCTGAAAAGGGAGTCAGAACTCATTCAAGCTGGTCATCTGGACTCCAAACTGGAAGAATTATGGAAGGAAATTCAGCGGTAATAAATCTTCGGACAAGACGTTTGTTAATGACACATCCCACACCATTAGGTACAAAAGCATATTTTGCGTTTCAGGAAACAGAAGCAGGAAGAAGAAGAAGCAGAGTTGAAAAGGAAAAGCACAGATGCTGCCTATCAGGGTATCAGCTTTTCTTCAAACTGTCTAGTATCTACAATATCTATTCACAATACCTAAGAAAGGGATGTCTCTTTCAGCCAGACAGGTAGCAAAGAACACACCTCGGCGTGTGGCGGGGGCTGTCATGCATTCGCCGTCTGGTTGTAACTCACCTAGCGTGGAGTTTTCATCCTGTGATCCTCTACCGTGTTTGACTGCGGATTTTCCCTGCACAAAAGATGTAAGTGCTTGAGATAACGTGTTGACATCCTTTAAAGCAGTGCTCACCAACCTTCACCAACCAAGATCCCTGGTTTCTGCAGGCTTGTCAAAAAAACAAGCCACACTTTGGACACGTTTGCTTTTATAGCTCTTTGTCAGAGTTGAGTTTAGCTTGTTATTTTCCTGTCTCAAGCAAAGGATAAAGAGTGTTAATGCGGCTGGAACTAATTGATGTTACAACTCTCCGCCTTAGCGCAATTATTGTTTTGGGAAGATGCACATCACGTAACACACATTTGCAGGGCAAGGCTGAACTCGATACTGAAACCACCAAAATGCAACAAAATGCTAAACTGTAGATCTGCGATGCGTACGAGCGTATTCAAGGGTCAAAGTGCGTGCCTGTTGGCAGGTCTGTGTTTATTGTTCTTATTATTTTTGGGGTTTACTTGTAAAGTCCCAAAAATCTACAGGCAAATTGCGATCAATGGGTCGGTGACCCTTAATTTAAAGTATCACAGTTTTTGTATGACTTAGTCCTACCTAGGAATGGGTACCTTTCAAATTTGAACCAATCTGGTACCAATTCCCGGTATGTGGTATATATATATATATATATATATATATATATATATATATATATATATATATATATATATATATATATATATATATATATATATATATATGATTCAACGGTGCCAATTTTTAGTAATTTGTTTTTGATCATGTGGTAATGAATGTTCACTTATTTAATAATAATACAAAAATAATGTATTTAACAGTGAGCTGGTAAGAATAACTGCTGTCTAGTTGTTATATCTTGCTTTCTTACACTTCTGAGTCTCATTTGCAAGTATGCATTCATTTCATATTGTTCTAGATGTGTTGCCATTGTGCAGGAAGTAGTCTATTGGTATTAAGTTGAATGTGCCTGTTTTGTCTTTTGTTAAGCTTTACAAAGTGTTCATACTGCAAGTATTGTACTTATTACACACCAGCTGTTTGATTATAATGTGCATCTTACAGTAGTTGTAGTTTTGATTACCATATTTGGAGGCGATGAAATCTGCATGTAAAATTGCTAAGTAAATTAGCATCGAGCTAGCGCATTTTGAAAAGTGGTGCCTTACTTTTGAGTGGTCCCTATAAGGCATAGAAAATTGTAGCATTTACTTTCAAAATATGGCACCGTTTGAGTTTACGTGATTCAGTACCCGGTAGTAAACACAGAATTTGGTCTGGACTTTTTTGGTGCGCATCCCTTTGTCTTACCAGACACTCATTTGTTTCTGTCCTTTTTGTCTTTAGGCTTCAGGATCCTCCAGGTTGTTGTCATTTGCAGACTCTTCTGGCTCCTGTAACGAGAACCCCTCCTTTGTGGATGACCCCACTCAAAGGAAGCTCTTGGCCCAGCGGGGCACTCCGCCTCCTTCGCCACTGCTCTCTGAACTACTGAAGAAAGGCAACATCTTGGCAACAACGTCCAGACTGGTAAGCTGAGGGAGGAAAATGTTCAAATACATTACAGTGGTACCTTGGTTTTCGTACAATTACATTTTCTACAAACTAGTCCGTTGGCCCGCGTATCATTCTGCGGAATTATGCGGCCACACTTTGATAAAAAGGATGAAAAACGCTGTTGAATTCAAAATCCACGTGACTCTCCTCTGCCCGACTCTTCCGCTCATTGCCATCAAGAGTAATCAATAAAGATAAAAGTGATGTAAAATGTTCATTTATCCATTTCATTCATCATTTATGTATTGCATTTTTTCTGCATGTCAAATATATTTTATTCTTTATGAAATGTGTTTTGTGTTAATATTTTTGGGTGTCTAGAGCAGATTCGTTTGTTTTACATGATTTTAATTTCAAAAATTGCTCTCGTTTTTGTACGATTCAGTCTTCGTCCGACTTTTTGGAAGGAATGATTAACAAAAACCGAGCTACTGCTGCATATTTATGTCATCATTTGTAAAGACAAATGTGTTGACAGACTGGAGAGCGAGACATGTCTACTGGTAATATGACAGCAGCACATGACTTGCCGCTGACTCTGCCCTGTCAACCCTTCTCTCCTGCATCAGGTACAAATACACTCACCGGATACTTAAAAAACTGCATTCATATTGATTATGACTCTGTGTATATAATCCAACACAAGTTCCCTTCCATTATTGCGATGAGGATGTTGTTACCTTCATGCCAGGTGCTCCCATGTTGTCTCGTCTCCTGGAGACGGGTCCCAACCAATTCTCGGCCCAGTTAGGCTTCATGGTCAGCACTGATTCTACCTGTGGCACCACTACGGCCCCTGTGAAGACTGTTGCCTCAGCATGTTCAGGTCTCACCCTTTACTTTGACACTTCAGACCGTCTGTTCCTCCAAAACAGGTGTTTTTCAATGATAGAATATTGGCGGTGTCAATCACGTGCAGATGTGGATGTGATGGTGCCCTCTGCGTCCCTTGTGCGCCAGCATCCGACTCCAGGTGTTAAAATATCAGAGTTGAGCGAGGAGGATGTGACAGTTTCCTACATGGGAGATGAACTAGACCTGAAGACAGTGGGGGACATCATCGCCATCATTGAGGACAAGGTGCTAAAAAATGACAAGCCGTGCATACACTGGAAATGCTTAATATTGGCTTTTCTTATACCAATATACCGATTCTGTCCAGCCCTTCATTTCTGATACATGCAGCAAGTCAGGGCACATTTAGTGTATTGAATGAACACATCATGCTATCCCAGTTTGTGCAAAATAAGACAAATATTGTAGGGTATAAATAAGGAGAAATATTTATTTTCAACATTTTGTCTCAACAAAATAATCATTAAAAATAACGATCTCTCAACAAGTAAGACAAGTTAGTCTTCTGAACAAATTCACAAATAAGAACCCACTTTAAAAAAAGGGGAGAAAATAATTAGTTTGTGGTATCTGTAAAAAAAACAAAACCAATGCAAAATATGAATCACCGGACTAAAACCACCAGACCGCCGGCCATTTTTCATCATTATTTTGCTGCAAAAATGCCATGTATGACTCAAACTGATCCTTTCTTTGATATTAAATTAGAACTTCAGTATTGAAGAGGCCTCACTCCCCCCTTGCACAACCAGCGATTGATACATTGCATATTTACAATTCGCAGGCGAAACTCAAATATACATCCAGATCGCGGACATACTAGCTAGCAAGCTTGTTGCTCTGTGAGGTCATCAGTCGCATGACAAAATCCAGGCGATATATGAAACCTAATTATACCAATATATCGGATATTTATTCCAAATACGGCTGCAACAATTAATTGATTACACCGATTCATTTGATTAGAAAAAAGAATCGATTTGTCTTTTGTTGTTTCTATAATTTCTTTAATGAGTAAAATAAGTAGCCATTGTATTGCTCCAGTGCACACGAGAGCAGTGCGCTTATTATTGATCTAGTTTGCGCTGCTGGTGATGTGGCCTGTGTGTGTGTGGTAAGAGGGGCAGGAGCTTTATCATACTGTACTTTATCGGAGTATTTTTGTTTAGTTTGGTTATTTATTATCTAATACCTGGTTCATGTTCATCTTTAAAAAAACTTTTAAACTTGTTTTGATGTCATATAGTGTTGGTCCTGTTGGAAAAGTTCAATTTATGTGCTTTAATAATAAGACAAAGTAAAAGTAATTAGAAAAACCCTTGTTTACTTCAACTATTCTTCCTAAAAGTCTCATTGAGGATAGAAAATGTGTGTTATTAATTTACTCGATTAATCGAACAAAAAACTAGACAGATTGCTTAATTACTAAACAATGGAAAATCTGTAGCCCTAATGCCAATATCGCATTTCTAGTACACAGAGTATATTTCTACAGAGTTGAGGTAATTAGTGGTTATAAAAGTATACCTTCTTCTACAGGCTGCAGATGCTTTAGATGCGGCCGCAGTAGAGGCTGCTCTCTTCCTGTGCGAAGAGAACGGCCACACACTTCCCGGCGCATGGCAGGCTGAGTCCTTCCACACTCAAGAGGCTCACCGCTCAGGGTCCACGGGTGTCCCGCCGTCCTCATTTCTCTCTAGTCTGACAGGGAAGGCAGAAGACTTGGATGTTGAAAGCCAAACTTCAGCTTCTGTATGCAGCAGGCAGGATAACTGCGAAGCGGCAACCCCGGCGGGACTTAGCAGCATTCTGCCCACATCCTTGACCTCATGCAATTCCAGGGACTTGGCGCGCTGCCAGACCGGAGCACCTGCAAAGCCCGAGGCTATGAGAGATGCAGGAGAGACGGTGCACCATAAAAGCTACATTTCTTTGGAAGAGAAGTGGGCTCAGCAAAGATCTGATAACCCCTGTGAAGGTACACTGAGGGTGTTCAACTACACTGCATCAAACTGAGGGCTGTTTCTTATATTTTGACAGTCAACATAAACATTCGAAATAAGTGTTAATATGATGCTGTGCCCTTCAACAAACAATAATGAAGATTTTAACTTAATACATCTACAAACTGAGGATATTGTTTTTGATACGCGCTTGTATTGGATTTCATTTAAAAGTGCAGGTGTATGTATGTTAAAGAATACATTTATTTGCAGAATCAGCGTTAAAAGACTGCCCAGTGACAGAAAGCCATGAGACGGTAAATAACACATCCACTGTACTGTTGTGCTGGAAGCCATGTTTGATACCCATCCTCCATCTTTGCAGGAGATGGAGGAGAGTAAAATAAGTGTCGCCAGCACAGAAAAAGCCTCAGGGACTAATGTGGATAATGAGGTCAACGGGCCAGAAGATGACGACGACGACGACGATGAGGAAGAAGATGATGGAGACGAGGTGGAGGAGTTCTCGTCAGAGGCTGATGGCGAGATGGAGATGGAGCGTGCAGCCAGCGAGAGTGAGGACGCATGCAGCCTCCACACTGCTTCATCATCGCTGCAGCTGCACGCCATGGCCGACTCCATCCCTAGCAGCCCTGCCTCATCACTATTGTGAGCGAGCACACACGCGCACACGTTCAAAACGGTGGTTCTGTTTCATGACCATAACTGTTTTGTGTTTGTAGCTCCATGTGCAGTGAGGACCTGGAGGCTCTGCAGGCTCACAAAATCTGGAAGAAGGCCATCATGTTGGTTTGGCGGGCAGCAGCCAATCACAGGTCAGAATATTGAAGCCTTATCAAAATCAGAGTAGGCTGTCATGCATGACCTCACCTTGAACTCTGCGTGTATGTCTTTTTTTTTGTGACCAGCCTCGTTGTTGAGGTTAATAAAAGAACAGTAAGTCATCATTCATTTCGCTGGAGGTTTTAGATTTTAATGTTCGGCAAGGGTTAGCTTCTTTTTATACTTGTGTGACAAGAATGTTACTAAATCAGATGCTTTAGGGCACTGTAGTGGCGCGATTTCACTTTACCACTTCATCAATAAATACTAATCTCTTGTTACATTTGTATGACATCGTAATGTTCCTAAAACATCGTATGCAGTTATTTTTTTTATTTTTTGTACTTAAAACATTTCTGCACAGTTGATTTAAACATTTTTACATTTTTTTACTGAAAACATCACTTGCAGTTGATTTTAAAAACATTTATTTTACTTAAAACATTGCCTGCACAGTTGATTTTTAAATGTTTTTTTTAAATGAAAACTTTGCCTGCTCAGTTGATTTAAAAAAACAAAACAATTATTTTATTTCAAACATTGCCTGCACATGACATTTTAAAAATTCAAAACATAGCCTGCAGAGTTAGCATTTAAAAATACAAATATATTTTTTTATGTTTGCGCGGACACCTGGACTAAATGATACAAACTAGTTTCATTCATTCCTATAATATATATATGTATATTTTTTTAAATATGACTGACCAGAATCCTTTAACAGATTGAGAGACATCTTAAGACTCAACTTTTTTCATTATCATTTTTTTAAGGCCAACAGCTTACTTAAGTCAAGTGATTGTTCTATGCCTCACATTTCTTTATATTTCTATCACATGTAGATATGCAAATGTCTTCCTTCAACCGGTGACAGAAGAAATTGCACCAGGATATCATAGCATTGTGCACAGGTAAGTAAGTGCAACTATTATTACTACATTCAAGAGGCACAGTTTAGGTTAGGAACCGTAAATCCTTATCTGGATTTTGTTTCTGTTGTGTTCAAACTGATAGCGACAGTAATTGCACTAATAAATAGAAAAACAATGCACACTGACCTGTCTAGTACTGCTTAGTGTTGGTGAAGTGTTCTGGTTGTACAGGCCCATGGACCTGGCCACCATCAAGAAGAACATCGAGAGCGGTTCCATGCGAACCACGGCTGAGTTCCAGCGGGACATCATGCTGATGTTTCAGAACGCCGTCATGTACAACAGCCTGGATCACGACGTGTACCACATGGCCGTGGAGATGCAGCGAGACGTCCTGGAGCAGATCCAGCAGTTTCTGGCCACCCAGCTCATCATGGAGACCTCAGAGTCCGGTATAAGTGCCAAGAACCTGAGGGGCCGTGAAGGTCTGCGGAGGCAGGACTCCACTGACAAGGTAGTATGCTGGAATTTTTGACATAAGATTAGAATGTGATGTTGTTCTTTAAATTGCAGGCTTTGTCCTAATATTTCGTTTTTGTGTTTTCAATCAGCAGTTAACACTTCAAAATCTCATAAACTCATAGCAACATAATTAAAGCTTAGATAAACTTTGCATTATCTTCAACTCCCAGAGCTGATGTATGTTTGCTTCTTACAGGACGCATTCTCCATGTCCTCTCCTGCTTTTCTGCTATCACTCTTTGTAAGTACCCACCTTCAAAACACACAAATTAAAACTACAAAATAAAATCACTCTCTGGGACACCTCCCCAGTAAAAAGCAATGTTTAACAATTACATGGTCATGCAGTTATATGTGATTGGCTGGTGTGAGACATCCTGAAATTTGGGGCTGTCAAATTTAATACGCATTAATCCATCATCATTTTTATTCAGATTAAACATTTTAACGCAATTAACCCATCTAGAGTGCAGAGTGAATTGAAGTCCCCGAAACGTCTCTGGCAATGCATTGTGGGCAGTTTGCATGTGCAGTTGATCTGGTAGTGACAGGCTGATGGAGGACCATAAACTGCACTTTGGCCTTGTCATGGGAAATTAAGTACAAAAACAGTCGACAAAGTATTATACACACAGAAGCACTTCCAGTGAGTAAAGAGTAACAAAAAAACATTTTTGTTAACGTGAACATGTTAAAAGTGATTAATCACCATGTGAAGTGCAAGTCTCTTTGCTCATGCAAAATTAAACACAATTAAAAATGTATTCTGATTAATTTATCCACTGCAACCTGTGATTAATCTTATTAAACATTTTAATCGTTTGACAGCAACACTTAAAACAGACTAAATTTGCTGTCTTTCTCCGTTTGTGTAGGATGGAGGCACCAGAGGGCGCCGGTGTGCCATTGAAGCTGACCTTAAAATGAAGAAGTGAACAAAAACCTCTGAACAGTGGTAAAAGTGGTACTGTAATACTTCCAAGAAACAAACTGAAAAGATTCCCCCTCTGCGTCATATGTGTGGCGTAATCCTCAATGTGCTCTTCATATTCCGAGCAGCAGCAGACTGATGTGGGGAAGCTCCTATTTTGCAGAAATGGATTACACGTAATCCCAGATTACAAAAGGGGATTCCGAATGAGTTGGTCAAAAGCTTGTGATTGCACATCACTCCAAGCCTTCTCACAGGCCAGTACATCAGGTTCTAGAAATGAACTTAAAAATGTTTCTCCAAGCCTCAAAATCAATTAAACCAGGCACGTCCACATTAGTGGTGGGCTGTGAAAAATGCACTAGAGTGTAATGACAATGATGTGTGTGACAACAAGCGCCAAAGAGTGATTTGCGTAACTTTTTGGTAGTCTGCACTATAAAAATGTTGCAAAGAATGGTAGAGCAAATATTTTTGTTTCCTAATTTTAACAATCTTGAAATTATTTTGAATAATGTATATTTTGTGGTTGTTTTGAGCCAACTAACTATGTTTTAGTGGAACCGTATTGTGGATATTTTCTCTGTTAACTGTGTGTTTTGTGGCTGTGACAATATTGGAATCCATACTTTTAAACAATAAATTTATTTGCTTGTATTCTTTTTTTGATTGTCATTAGGTGCTATAGAGTTAAACTATTGCAACTGAGTATGTTTATTTTAGACAAAAGCAATATCCAGTACTGCACTCGTTCCTTTAGACCAGGGGTTCTTAACCTTTTTTACCTTTGGGGCCCAATTTTTCCACTACAGATGGGCCTGGGTCCCAGTCAAATATTAACCCTGAATTAGTCACCTTACACTGGAATTTGATTGTATTCAATAATTATACCTAACGTACTTGGTGTAACAGGATAAACCGTGTTAAATTATATGAAACCATGTGTTAAAGATTATTATCAAGGCTTATGTCAGGCTGAATACAAAAACAAATACTATTCAAATATACTGCCAAAGGGACTCTTAAAAACTGATGTAAAAAAACATTTATACAATTATGCAGGGTTAAAATATATATAAATATATATTGTAATTATATATATACACATGCGTATATATATATATATATATATACACATATGTATACACACACACACACATTTATACATATGTATGTTTCTTAAATAAACTTTCAATAAAATGTAGGTGCAAATGAAAATACCGCTTCACCACTTTAGTCATAACTTTTGCGCTGAAGAAACTTAACTTCAGATCTGCGGATTATAGTCATTATTGCTGCAAGTGGTGGAAAAGTGTATTACAACTCAGTACCACGGATGCCCTTGTGGACCACAGCTGAGAAACAGAATTTTTTTGGAGGCCCTATGGCTAAGAAACTGATTTTAAATGAGCGATAAAGAAACACAAATCAAACAACCCGCTTTACTTTTTTTAATTTTCTCACTGGAAAATAGTCAAATCTGTCCTATTTTGTGTGAGTAAATCCATGTGATGTTTTATTCTTGATTTAAGAAAGATTTAGAAAAACACTAGCTCGGGTGCATGCAAAAGCAATAAAATAGAACTTTTTATTATGAGATAAAAGTGCTTGAGAACAACTAAAGGTGGCTGTCTTAGTCCGCTGCAACAAATATGTGGTCTCGTGACTAGACAGTTGAAAGTTTTGTGGTTTATAAAAGTACAATCCTTGCTCATCACTTCAGCCTGAGTAGACAGCGAAAAGTCATGTGGCTTTTACACGTCCACTATGTAAGAAGCAATGGAAGCTCTACATTGTGATGGACCGTATGCATGTGACAAAGCAGAGTAATAAACATAGTTCTTTCTATTCTGATACATAATAAATAAAAGTGCACTCCATCGCTTCACAGTACAGAAGCTTGTTGATTTGTTCAAAGAACCGTTATCAAAGTTGAGTTAAATACTTTTTTGGCAAGAACTCTAATGGACTAGGGGTGTGACGATACATATTAAGACTCACAAGAAGGAGGCAAGATTTTAGCATTATTTTACGCAGGGGTGCCGCGTATAGTGGTAGAGTTGGGAGGCTGGGTGTGTGGGGGGCCCCAGAATTCCTAACAGCACCCCTGCTTTTAAGAAAAATCACAAAAATAAATCACAAAATAATACAGGTGCACTTTAAAGTCCTTTTGTAACTTTGCATGCATGACCTGCGAATGAGCTTTAAACTCTTAAACCGGTTTCCTCAAATCAAAGTTAAAATAAATACAATTACAAGTCTCTGACATACCGAGTCTAGCTCTGGTTGCTAGGTCTCGGTTTGTAGTGTCCAAGCACTTAATGCGAAGTTCTAATACTTCTTGCCAAACGGATACTCTTAAAAATAAAAAACAATTGTGACAAGATCTCGTCACATCCCGAGTGTGGACACAAACATAGCTTCATACCATGACCTCTTACAGAGACCAATTCTATATAAAAAACAGGAAAGGGGCAGAGTCTTAGTGCAACACTGACAGTGCTGTGGCCACCAAAGAAGCTGACATGCAACCTTGATTTCCTCCCATCCCGGAGGAGAGAAGGCACATTGTTCCCAACTCTGCTGCACTGGATTCCTTCCAGCGTGTCTTGAGTAGAGAAATGACCTCAAAAAGAATTATAAGAATAATGTACCAGTGTTGTGACTGCCCATACAAAGTGTCCTCTTCACTTGCCGCCTCTCAGACGTCCCACCAGTCTATGCAGCTTGTCACAGTTGTCCAGCCTCATCGACTCTGCCTTCTGCTTTAGACGCTCATCTCGGTACAGCTGCCCCAGGTTGGCCAGGTCCGACTCTGAGCATGAGAAGAACGGGGGGGCGAAGTCTCACATCAAGCAAATATTTATTCAGAAATGTTGAACCGCTTAACCTATTTTGGGTCACAAGTGTGCTGGAGCCTATCCCAGCTGACTTTGGGTAGGGTAAGGCAAGTTTATTTATAGAGCACAATTCGTACACAAAGCAATTCAAATTGATTTACAAAAAACATAATAGGCAAAATTAAAATAATCATAAAATTAATCATAGTTCAAATTCCAATCAAATAGTGTAGATACAATACTTTCAGTTGTCATATTTACAGTTAAAAGTGTTTTCAACCTTGATTTAAACATTTCCAACTTTGAGGCCTGTCTCATTTCTTCTGGAAGATTATTCCAGATTTTAGGAGCAAAAAACTGAATTATGCATCGTTCGGACTCTGGGAACCAGCAGCAGACCCCTCCCTGAGGTTCTCAGAGCTTGAGATGGTTCTAACATGTCAGAGATGTACTTTGGCACAAGACCATGAAGACTTGTACACAAGCAAAGCTGTTTTAATAACTATTCTCGAAGCAACAGGAAGCCAGCGCAGTGACCTAAGCACTGGACTAATATGGTCATGTATATATATGCACGCACGCACACATACATATATATATACATATATATATATATATATATATATATATATATACATACATACATACTTACATACATATATACAATGAAGAAAATAAGTATTTGAACACCCTGCTATTTTGCAAGTTCTGCCACTTAGAAATCATGGAGGGGTCTGAAATTTTCACGGTAGGTGCATGTCCACTGTATGAGAGATAACCTAAAAAGAAAAATCCAGAAATCACAATCTATGATTTTTTAACAATTTATTCATGTGATACAGCTGAAAATAAGTATTTGAACACCTGTCTATCAGCTAAAATTCTGACCCTCAAAGACCTGTTAGTCCGCCTCCACTCCACTGTATTATCCTGAATCAGATGCACATGTGTGAGGTCGTAAGCTGCATAAAGACACCTGTCCACCCCATACAATCAGTAAGACCCAAACATTCAGCATGGCTAAGAGCAAAGAGCTG
>NC_084556.2:18187500-18277500 GCF_033978685.3 Nerophis lumbriciformis | reverse complement strand
ATACGGTTGTTGACAAAATACACTGTACATGATATACCTCAGCTAACTAAACTATGGAAATGTATATTATAATTCATATAGCAATACGGTCTCACTGCACAGCAGGCCAGCAGTTAGCCGAGTCATTGCGCAATCTATGGTGAGGCTCAACTGGCTGCTGATCACCGCAAGTCTCTTCTCAGTGTTTGAACGGCAAATGTGAAAATTCAGCGATTTTGAATAAAAATAATCTAAAACTGCTGAAGTTAAATGGAAAATAACTTTATAGTATAATCACTAGATACATATAACAATTTAATAATTTTTTTTTGTTTTTACATTTTTTTTCTTTCCATGATGGCACGTGAGGCCCCGCCTCACTTGCCTCCCCTGACTGCACGTCACTGGTAGATTGTATTGGTTCTGAAAACAAATATCAAAAATGGCTCCGGTATGCTTTGAGTTTTCCGTGAATGACCCTAAATGGAAAAACTTTGAATACCCCAGATTTAGAGTCCCCAATTAACCTAACTACCGGCAGGTGGAGACAGGCCATGTGATCCCCACACAGAGAGGTCTGATCAGAGATTAAAATCCAGAACCTCCTGTCTGAGGAATAGTAATTAAGGTAATATTTGGAGAAAAAACATTAAACAATGTTTATGTTTTGCTTACTCTGTTGTTTCTCCTTCCAGCAGCTGCTCTGCAAGTGTTCAATATAGTCGCTCTCTATCGTCTTCTCCAGCTCGTCCAGTGCGTCGCCACGGTACTCTTTTTCAAAACTTTTATCCACGTAGTACGGGACGCCCATGTGCTGAGTTTCCCGGGAGACCACCAGCCCCATGGACCTGCAAACACACAGCTTGCAGGTAAATCGATGTTGACGGAGAGGATTGCTCACAAACTCACGGCTTGTAGAAGAGGCTGTAAGGCGGGTTGGTGGCCATCATCTGAGTGAACACTGAGATGAGAATCAGCACCAGGACAGGGAGGAGCTGCAGCAGAGCTGTAAAGGAGTTCTGTGTGCAGATCACATCCACGCACAGTACAACATAGTTACTGCAGTGCACAACTCACAGCGTTTTCAAGCAAAATAGCTGCAACCATGTTAAATACTACTTCCCTAAATAGCGCCCAGAGCTTGTTTTTTTACTCAGTTGCAGAGTGTACCAGGCAGGTAAGGAATATTTAAGACACTTTAGGGTATATATCACCATATTGACCTTAATAGAAGATAATGTTTGTTCATTTGTACACACAAACTAAACAAGGCGCCACACCACTTTTCATTAAGTTCGTCACAGCTTCTCTTTCTGTCACTCACACAAACCAGTGGTCTGGCAAAAAGCAATCGTGACACAAAAACACGCTTAGAAAAAAGTGTGTCAAAGGTTGTGCGATTTAAGTCTTTAACAGAGGAGTTATGATGCTAGTTTTGAGATAACGGTGCAGATAAAGCAGAGTCACAGAAGTGTGGAGCAAATTCCCACATTTTTCAGTTCAGCATTCACGACGCAGCAAATTTGCAAATGTTGTGTTTATTTTTCTTTCATCTAATTTAATAATTACAAGAGTCACGTTTTATTGTAAGTGTTGATCTGAAATCAGAGAAAGCAACAACAATCTAGTGGAAGTGTTTGGAGAGGCAGGAGTGAGCCCATACGGTGACGCAGACTTTATTAGCATCAAAAAGAGACATTATCTGGGGCGTCTCAATTGTTTGGGCTAACTTGCTATTTTGGAAAGTAACCTCCAGAAATAGCGGATCTACTGTGCAGCGTTTCTTTTTTTGTAATCACAATTTACCAGTTGGTATTTCTTCGATACCTAAAACATGTTGAAGAAAATATAAATTTTGTCTTAAAAAACATTTTTCAAAAAGGTGACTTTTCTTCAGGTGGATACACTATAATGTTATCTAATAAACATACATATAATATAATTGTATTCTATTATCTTCAGGGATCTATTATTATCATTGCAGGATAATGTGATCATTTAAAACATTTTATTTCTAAAGATGGATCAGAATATGTCAGGATATATATGTTTTTAATTTTGTGGTATATGGTTGTATGTCGCCTGTATTTCTTTTAAGTCGATACCAAGTGATTATTTCAGATGGTGTCTTTTAGCAGAGGCCATTATTTGAGATAGAATGGTACTAACGTGCCACTTGATAAGAAGTGGCTACACTCTCTAATGAGCTTGTCACACTTGATTGCAGACTATTGTGTGGATATGAACAACAGCAACACTTTATTTATGCAGTTCAGTTCTTCAGTGCTGCAAAGTGTTGCATCACATTGTGCAGGTGCACTTTAATAAAAAGACTGGCGAGTGGATCTTCTCTGCAAGTTCACGACAAATGTGTGGTATGAAATGGAAGGTGCATGAGTCACTGACTTGACTCGGGTTGTCCTCTACCACCTCCTCGCGTCTCTCATAAGCGCGTCGTCGACGAGGCTGGTAGAACTGAGAGTAGGAGGCTCCCTGGTTGGTGTACACGTGAATGTTTCCTGAGGGAGACAAAGACGCACTTGCAGAGAAAGTAGACCAAAACAGTTACACTGTTGCTTTGTGAGGACACTCACCTGTGGGGAATCGTCCTCCAAAGAAAATGTTGAAGAGCTCCTCGGGAGAAATGTCAGCCTCGAAGTCTCTGTGGAAGTTTCGGTAGTGTCCGTGGCGATGGTGGGTGGTGTGTTGCGACGCGCTCTCGGCTGCCGACTGATCTCCATACTGATCGTACTGCTGCCTCTTCTCTGGATTGCTTAGCACTGCGTAAGCGTTGCCGATTGCTGCCGGGGAGAGAGTGTAACGTTACTGCTGATGGACACACACGGAGTGTAACCTTTAAGGGCACATTGTGTCGAATAAATCATGGTTATATTGTGGTTTCTGTTTTGCAGTAATGTGACAATCAAGAAACTACTTTATCTGACACATTCAACTAAAGTGTTATGTCAATGTTGCAACCAATGTTAGTTTTGTTGACTAAATATTTTTGTCTTAGTTATCGTCAGCGACCTATTTTCCCTTGACCAAAATAGGACGATAACGAATAAACATTTATGTAGACTGAAACAATGACCAAATAAAATTGAGACAAAAATAATGACAAAGACGAAATCCAATTATATTTAATTTCGTATTTAGGCGGGTGGGACAAGTTAACCAATCACGGTTGCATGAAGTAGAAGGGTGGGAGATAAATCACAGAGGGGATCCAATAACAACTACAATCTATGTAAGGCTCAGTATTTTAGTTTTCTCTGGAAAAACAAGACTGTATTGTCACACGCCTCAATACAATGGCTTCTACACCTGGAAGAAAGAGTACAGAAAACATATGGGCGCACTTCATCTTTTCCGCGTTGCAAAACATGCCCAACTTGAAGTGCAGTCTACAGCTGGCTATCCGGACACCAACGCAACAGTAAGTTGGCCAAAGCTAATATTTCAAAATTACTCTTACTGTACATAATTATTGTTACTATTTAAGTGCGATAGAGCTGGAGCAAGACCGCTTACTCAACCACTACTTTTGTTGTAGAGGTGGTAGGCGAGCTTGCCCAGTAATTTAATAAGCAAAATATCTGTACAGTGCACATGACATGATGTCCTCGACACACTGTTCAGCAATTAGTTGCACAATTTGACAACCCAAAAGACAAAAGAGACAGGTAAGTCAGATACTCTATACAAGGGAACCTCGATTTACGAACTTAATTGGTTCTTGAGCGGGGTTCATAAATGGAAATGTTTGTATAGTGAAGCAAATTTCTCTATAAAAAAACAATGTAAATATGAATACGTCAATATTTTAGTAAAAGTTTGTACAATTTGAACACAATATAAAGTGCTATATAGTACTGTATATCAAACAAACATAGCAAGGAGGTGATGAACTTCATTTTTATTAACAAGCTAAAATAATGACAACGACAAGCTCAGCGCTTACACACAGAAGTCTCTCCGGTCACAAAAATCCTTAACTTTAACAACGATATTAATACAAAAAAAAAGTAGTAAAATTAAGTTGCAAGTGCTGCTTAAAAACATGCCTCGACAAAGGTGGCATTAAAGTATTACAATCTTTGCTTCAAACTTAAATAAACATTTAAATAACAATCATCCGGACGTGCACAAGGAGTTTAAAGGTAATGTAGATAACCAGCTCCCCTGTCCTGCACATATAAATACATAGACGCGCACACAGCGGCTTGTTGCCAATTATTAGCACAATCAAAATTGCATCGTAAACTAATGCTAGTGAAAAATTCCTACAATTTGTGTTATATTTTTAACAATGTGTACTTTACCTGCTACATGTTTTAGCTGTGTACTTTTAGCCATATAGATTTTAGTATTTAGTAATGATTTTATTTGTCTTAAAGCACAGACCAAGAGTGGCAACTATAAATCATGAAGCACTTAATAAAATGTCAATAAAGCTTTCTATTCATTTCTAACCTAATCCTAGATTATGGCAGACTTTATGCAATAAAAAACTATTTACAATTGTATATGAGTGCAAAAGGAAAAGCCCAATGTTCTGTATTTTTTATTAAACTGTTCTAAAATTGTTCTTTGAGTGCTATAAGAAACATGTTTCATGTATCGTAAGATTTTCTGTTGAAAACAATACGATAGTACGATACGATAGTATCAATCAATGTTTATTTATATAGCCCGAAATCACAAGTGTCTAAAAGGGCTGCACAAGCCACGACGACATCCTCGGTTCAGAGCTCACAAAAGGGCAAGGAAAAACTCACAACCCAGTGGAATGTCAAAGTAAAAAAGAAGGAGCTTATTGACTACAATGTCAGACCAATGCCTGAAATCCATTGACGTCATCAATGGCAAAAACATCACCAATGGGGCAAATTCCAAACGGCTCGTTTTTCGGAAGTATAAAAGAAGACAAAATCATTTTACAAATATCTCTGCAATGCCTCCACGGTTTGATTTGAAATATTTGTGACTTATGCAGATTCCAAACACACAACAGCAGCTACCAATAGGTAAGAAAAGTTGGTTTTGCATGAAAGGGGCCCTATTAAAAAGTGTGTTGGATTTAAGTCTTCTACCTTTAAAAGCATCTGTGGCTCCTGGTGCGAAGTTCTTGTCAGGGTGAAACTTGAGGGCCAACTTTCTGTACGCCTTCTTCAGATCTTCATCGCTGGAATTCTTGGGGACGCCAAGGATCTCGTAGAAGTCCTTGCAATTCTTAATCCTGCAATGGAAAACGTTTGGATGTTCAAATACTACACTAGCTGTGGCATTTAATCTTATGAGGACAAGTGAAGGACCTTAGAACACCCTGCCGCTGATCTTCTGTGTAGCTTTTCTTGTCATCGCCGCTCACATGACTTTTCTCAGCGTTGCCACAGTCCTCTTCTCTCCAGCCTTTTGGCGGGGGCACGTGGTTCACTTCCGGAGCCGGGTTGCTTCCATTTTTAACTATGACATCAATCAGCACTACAAAGATAAGGGAAATACTTTCAATAAC
This sequence comes from Nerophis lumbriciformis, assembly GCF_033978685.3. Lineage (NCBI taxonomy): Eukaryota > Metazoa > Chordata > Actinopteri > Syngnathiformes > Syngnathidae > Nerophis > Nerophis lumbriciformis. The sequence continues at coordinate 18,272,003 of NC_084556.2, read as the reverse complement.
ATTAAACTGGACATGTACACTGGGAATGTAATATTAAGTACACCTGTCTAATTTGATTGATTGAAACTTTTATTAGTAGATTGCACAGTGAAGTACATATTCTGTACAATTGTCCACTAAATGGTAACACCCGAATACGTTTTTCAACTTGTTTATGTCGGGGTCCACTTAAATTGATTCATGATACAGATATATACTATCACATATACTATCATCATAATACAGTCATCACACAAGATAATCATCAGAGTATATACATTGAATTATTTACATTATTTACAATCCGGGGTGTGGGATATGGAGGGGGGGGGGGGGGGGGGGGTTAGGTTTGGTTGGTATCAACACTTCAGTCATCAACAATGAGCAGCAACAATTGCATCATCAGAGAAATGGACATTGAAACAGTGTAGGACTGACTTGGTAGGGTATGTACAGCAAGTAGTGGACATAGAGAGAGAGATCAGAAAGTATAAGAACAAGTGTCCACATTTGATTATTTACATTTGATTATTTACAATCCGAAGAGGTATTATGTGGAAGGGAGGGTGTTAGTTTAGGGTTGTAGTTGCCTGGAGGTGTTCTTTTAGTGCGGTTTTGAAGGAGGATAGAGATGCCCTTTCTTTTACACCTGTTGGGAGCGCATTCCATATTGATGTGGCATAGAAAGAGAATGAGTTAAGACCTTTGTTAGTTCGGAATCTGGGTTTAACGTGGTTAGTGGCGCTCCCTCTGGTGTTGTGGTTATGGCGGTCATTTACGTTAAGGAAGTAGTTTGACATGTACTTCAATATCAGGGAGGTGTAGCGGATTTTAAAGACTAGGCTCAGTGCAAGTTGTTTTACTCTGTCCTCCACCCTGAGCCAGCCCACTTTGGAGAAGTGGGTAGGAGTGAGGTGTGATCTGGGGTGGAGGTCTAGAAGTAATCTGACTATCTTGTTCTGGGATGTTTGGAGTCTAGATTTGAGGGTTTTGGAGGTGCTAGGGTACCAGGAGGTGCATGCGTAATCGAAAAAGGGTTGAACGAGAGTTCCCGCTAGAATCTTCATGGTACTTTTGTTGACCAGAGAGGAGATTCTGTAGAGAAATCTCCTTCATTGATTAGCTTGGTTGCCATTTTATCACAGGAAAGATTAGCCTTTAGAATGGTACCTAGGTAGGTGACTTCATCTTTTCTGGTGATAACAATGTCAATGTAATTTAGATTGTAATGGTCATGCTTGTAGTTTGGAGAGACACACTCCATTATACTGAGTAAGATGTGTGTCTAATAATTAGTTTGCTTTTTTAAGCTACTACATGAGCATATGTGAACATACTGTTTGATTCATGCACAATACAATGGAGGGGTCCTCCACAGCAATAAGTAAGACTTACATTTGTATTTAAATTATTCTTCAAATTAGGTTTTAGCTAAATATTTACACTGTTGACCTTTTGAATGAAGACTGCGATACATATAATAGACTAACATTAACCTTAGCTTGGCAAAACGTGCGGCTGCTTAGGTTACCTCTGGCCCGGGTGCTGGGGTAGATATTTTGGGCTTCGTAAAGCAGCTGCAGCGCTCGGTCCTTCCGTCCTGACCGTAGCAACAACTTCGCCTTCTCTATCAGCCGGTCCGCCTCGTCTTTGTCCATTCTACAAAATATTCTTATCTAACGTGTCCCGGCAGAGAGGGGGCTGCTTTTTAGCTAAAAGTGTCACTATGACGGCTTTAGCCGCGTAGCTTCGCTAACTGACAGCTGCGTAACGTTAGGTGGCTGGCTAGCTTGTTAGCTTCAAGCTAGCAACTGACTTGACGTAGCGGCGGTTGTCGACAGTCAAATTACATGTTTCTTTGTTTGAGTGAAGCTAGGAATCAAATAAATATGCGCACTTTTAATGATACTTAAAGCGCCGAACTGTTCACCTGCCAGCTAGCTTAAACTGACAGGGGCTGTAGAGGTACGCTTTATGTGACGTCACTTCCTGTGCTCGCATAAAAATAAACGCTGGACGAGCGTTGTTTAAAAAAAATAAAAAAATATATCACAATAAAAAACAGAAAAAATGTTGGATGAATTTCTGAAAATAAAAACAAAACAGTCTTTTGTGCCCGTAGGTAAGGAAATAAGCATTGATAATCATTCCCCATCCCGTGTTGGCGTCTCAGCAAATATCTTTATGACGTCACTTCTTGTGCTGACATAAAACGGAACATTACACCATTTTTAAAAAATTTCTTTTTACTAAAAACATCAGAATAAAAAACATATGTATTGGATAACTTTCTGAAAAATAGATAAAAACAAAATAATATTTTATAAGCATTGCTAATCACCCCCATACCCTTTTTGACGTCTCAGCTATTATTGATAGTGAACACGTGGTCACATCCTGTGCTAATATTAACCATTTCCTAATGGGGAAAACGTGTAAATTTCTGTCCAATATTTTCAGTGTTCAATCAAAAAAATTAGTGATGACACAAATTGGAATAACGTGCCATCAATCCATCCATCTTCTTCCGCTTATCCGAGGTCGGGTCACGGGGGCAGCAGCCTAAGCAGGGAAGCACAGACTTCCCTCTCCCCAGCCACTTCGTCCAGCTCCTCCCAGGGGATCCCGAGGCGTTCTCAGGCCAGCCGGGAGAGATAGTCTTCCCAACGTGTCCTGGGTCTTCCCCGTGGCCTCCTACCGGTCGGACGTGCCCAAAACACCTCCCTAGGGAGGCGTTCGGGTGGCATAAAGTGACGAGAATAAATTCTAAGAATACTTTCAAGCAATAAAAATATTTGTAGTTGACTGAGCATTATTGTCCTTGAAAAGGCAAACTTTTCTCTATGGGAGTGAAAATCAAATTGTCTGCTGTGGTAGAAGGTTGCATATGGGTGAAATACATTTAAAAAAATAAAAATAAACTGACTGTAGATTTTGTTCATGCATATTTTATTCAAGAGTAAAAAATGAGATTTGTCCCATAGGGCATGCTTACAATGTGTGTATCATTTAGGAATTTGAATGCAAAAAAAACAAAACAAAACAAGAAACAGCAAAAGAAAACATATTTGCAGAGATATTAAAATAAAATATGTTGCAAGATCAAATCCATTATAATTGTTTGTAGAAATATGCATGTAGACCATACAAGAACCAGAACAAGAGGAAAGGAAAATAACCATAAAGCTTAACTTGTAACAATAATAGTAATATCAGCAGTAAATAGAACCAGTACAATGTTTCTTTGTTGAAACGTAAGTGTGACACATGATTCTTTTGGTGTCCAATTCATTTACGTCTGAAAACCATGCTATCATGCTTTGGCAGCCTGAAAGTAGCTTTTCACTGAGATTATATTCATTCACACTATTAAACAGTTCCCGTACATCAGTACAACAGAAAAATAAACAATTTGAAGGGCATCCCTGCATACAACGAATCAGTAGAAAATTAAAAGCAGTGGCAATAAATAACAGAATGAAAAATGGACAGTAACTCAAAAAGGAAGCCTATTTATAAAATGTTATAAAAACAAGACAAATGAAACAACAAATTGAATGTAATCGTAAAATAATTCAAGTTTACTATTCGAAAAACACAACTACAGTATCACAATTATAATCACACATTACAATTAGGAACTTAACTGCATGCATTGATGCGTTCCATACCATAGATGCTGTGTTTAAAAATCACTGTTTCGTCCGTCTTTGAAGTCACATACTGTACCTTTATTCTTCTCTAGAAAGATGGAGTGGAAATAAATATAAAAATCCAGAACTTTGCCTTTTCTTGAAGGGAACCCTCAGTGTTCAGATGTACGATGGAAAACCAGCAAATGTGATATTAAAATCATTACATTTACTTTAGTTTTTTTAATGTGTTTTTTCAGAAATATCACCACCCTGGGAACCAAAAATCTCTATGAAGCTGCGTTTCTCACTGATTTTGTTTGCTGAAAGTAACAATTTTCAACCCAAAAATTATAAGAGCAACACAACCGGCTATCCTATGTTACCTTTAGTGGTCTAACAGAACAGATTTATGTTTTATAATTGTCAATAGGAACAAATAAGCTCTGCTTCTTCCTACCCCTTTTCGGACATGCTGTAATGAGAAACTGTATCTATGTGAAACTGCTTGCACGTTCAAAATTAATTTACACCATGACCATATATTTTTCGCAATTAGTGTACTAATTTTTGTAAATACAAATTGCTCGTCGGCCAGAGGAATTATAGTCTGGCGTTGCGGCTGTCACTCGCAGAATTCTAGCCCACACATGTTCATGCACACACACAAAACCAGTGCCATAGAAGCAACTAACAATTTGCAGTCATGTTGTTGCTACGATTACGTTGTTGCGCTTTATATACTTCTGCACTTTAAATGATGCTGCTAAAATACTGTAACTTGACCTCATTGCACACTTATTTATAACTAGCACTTTGTGTATGTGTATTGCACTTGCATTCTGAAATGCTTTTCATTGTGTAATTTTAATCCTGCGCAGAACTGCTAGTTTGAACCATAATGAAGCAGAATGAGTCTAAGGCCAACCAAGAATGTTAAAACAATATCTAAACGGCAGAAATGTATCCATAAAAATAGAGAAAAGCTGCTGATGGTGTGTTTGACAGAGCTGGAAGGAGATACCGTAAACGTCCACTCTCCAAGGTAAATACTGTACATTATCAATACTTTACTTCATACAACTACTGTATTTGTTTGCCTAGCACCAATTAAAATTGTTTAAGTTCATTTCAATCAAGACACTGATTTGAGATACAAGTGTTTTGAGTTAAGAGCTCCGTCACAGAACCAATTAAGCGTGTAAGTTGAGGTACTACTGTACTTTGAAAAGTTAGCGCCCTCTAGGCATCTGTGGAAAGGTTGTAAATAGCCCCTTTAATGAGTCGTGATATTTCTCTAAATAAATAACAAAGACAGTACTTAAAAAAATGGATGTGAATATCACATTTACAAATCTGATAGTGTCTCTTATCAATTCGGTCTGATCATCGAGGGTTTCCTGTCAAGTTAGGGTCTCCAAGTTCCAAAATCTACTTTAAAAAAAAACAAGCAGAGTGGTTCTTTTTGTTCCAGTTCAAGATGTAAGAAAATCTTTACAGTTGCTGTTTTATTTGGATCACAGTGTGAATGCTCACCTTGACGTTGCATGGTGAGATTCGTCTTTAAAAAATAGATTTTTTTTTTTTCATGATTTTTAAATAATTAAAATAACACGTAATGGTTGCTGCCTATTCCAAATGACACTATATCTATGCCGAAGTCTATTTTTGAATTTGTTTAGTTCTCATGTTCTTTGTGTAGATATTACACATAAAATCTCTGTGAAATGTGCAAAAAAACACACACAAAAAAGGGGGCGCTAATGCACACCTGAGTGACGACACACATCTCTTCTTTCCCTTCAGAGACAAGCAGGTAAGAAACCAGGCAGTGCTGGACAAGCAGGATATATTGTTATTATTACAAAAATTCCAAAATCTCTTCTTTTCCTCACCTCTGTGATCCGGTCCTATAGCAACACAGGCGTGATCGCTGAAGCTTCTTCAGCGGAGGAGGATTGTTTTTAACCCCCCCAGAAAGTGAAGATGTGCGAGGTGAAGGTCATGCTTTGCCAACGTGAGCTCAAATAATAATGTCGCTTTGATATAAAAATGGAAGCTTTTCAAACATTCTCTTATTAAGATAGATGTTGAGGAGATTAAGTGTCCCAGCGCCCCCCCTTTCTACCCTCAACTCCTCCAAGTAGCTAGGAGATGACTGGCGGCGAGTCGTGTGGAGGTTTAATCTCACACTGCAGTGACTTTTTAGTGAAAATATAAGGTAAATAATAAGATTTCGGAGATTTTTGAGGTGACAAAATTGCCAGATGCATTAGTTCAGACATTATGTATATGCTTTTGGGGGTGGAAGGATGGGGGTATGTCCATTTTGAAGTAAGCACATTTGGTTCCTTGCCAGATTAAGGACTAAACCCACACTGCAAACAATATTCATCACATTATGATTTGTTATTTGTTTTCAAATTCACATACAGTCAAACCTCGGTTTCCGTACACCCCACTTTTTGTATGATTCGATGTTTGGCCAACATTTTAGCCCCAGTTTTTGGAGCAAACATTGCGCGGACCAAGGGATGGGCTTCGAAAACCCGGTTGCAAAATGGCACCGCATGCCAATGTAACCAGTGGTAACCGCATCAAAAAAAGGCTATCGGTGCCTAATTTGGGTTCTGAATAGACATGCGCCGTTCGTAAAAGAAATCTAGTTTTTTGAACGTCTCTTTGAAGTGAACGATTAGAGCCGATTCACAGTTGGATGCAGTTTGTTTGGGAGGCGTGCTACTTGACTGGATTGGAGTCACACCGACTGATTAAACCCACAAACTGGCCAAGAGTCTAAGGAAACGTAGCAACATTTAGATGCACTTTTCTGGTTCACTTCTTTAAGTAATCTCAGGCCTGATTTACTAAAAGTTTGAAAGCACACGCAAAGCTGATCTACTAAAAGTGTGCGAAGTGGATTGCGTCTGTTAAATTAGCAGAATAAGGCGTGCAATCCATTTTGCATCTCTGTCTTAAATAACATGCAAACTATTTGCTGATCATTAAAACTGGGAAGAGAGGATGCAAATATAATTATTTAGCACACGCAATGTGATTTATCAACACTCATCACCGTTTTGCGAGCACTGGTTTGCGTTTTATTTAGCACGGGTCAGAAGGACGTGCAAACTGACGGTTCCACACATGGCGAAAGGATCGGTGCTCATGCTGCAAAGACAGAAGAAGGGCCGACAATAATCCTCTGTCCTCATCTGAGTGTTAACATTTTGGACAGTCAGAAAAAAAAAAATTAGACATATTGTCTATTCAGCAACATCATTTTATAATGTTATAGCTGCTAGAGGACTTAAAGGGCTGAAAACAAATTCAATTGATTACATTTAGGTGTCATTTGATATTATTTTTTTAATGACGTCTGTTTTTTTCACAGAGAATATCATTAAAATATTTTTTATATCAAAAAAAAGGAGGTATTTTTTTTTCATCTCTACAGGAGGAGTAAGTGCAGCCTCTCCTCAATGAGTACACCTTCAGCTGTAAAAAATAAATAAATAAAGTGGTGTCGTTGTCGATGCATTGCAGGACTGCTTATAAAAGTGCAGTAAATGACAGTGTCTCCGTGGTGAGGCCTAGTATGGTACACGCAAAATGCTTATTTAAATAAGGCGGTCTGCACAACTTTTCAATTGCAGACGCAGTCTAAGTAAATACCACGCAACACGCCCATTAATAGTACACGCTGTTTTAGAGATTGCACACGCTGTTTAGCGCGAGGTATTTAGCGAGTGTATCGTTCTGCGAAACCAATTGCCCAAATAAGTACACTCACGGCTTGATGTCTCAATCAGACTCTCAGCTTTATTTATTGACTGCGACGTGGCCAAAGAAAGTTGCGAGTCCCAGGTCTTTAATTGAAAAAGGTGACAAACACTATTAAGTACAGAGGTGCCAGCTTCACGAAAACAGGACTTGTCAAAAGTGATGTAAATTGTTAATTTATCCATTTTATTTTTTATTTCACATGGTTTTCTGCATCTAGCATAATTATTTTTAAAAATGTTTTTGGGTGTCTGAAATGAATTAATTGGATTTACATTATTTGCGATGAGGTGGCGACTTGTCCAGGGTGTATCCCGCCTTCAGCCCAAATGCAGCTGAGATGGGTTGTAAGGGACAAGCGGTAGAAAATGGATGGATGGATGGATTTACAATATTTTCTGTGGGAAAAACTGCTTAGTTTTTGGTCTGACTTTTGGAAAAGATTGCAAACGAAAATCAAGGTTTGACTGTAATTCCATCGCTCAATTGACTGAGGTATGAAATAACCAAATTTGGTTGCCGGGTAAAATGCTACAACTACAGTTCAGACATTATTTCTGAAAGTTTGAGTTTTAGTTTATTGAGAGGGGATCTATTCGGAAGTAACCAAATTGGGTTCCTTGCTGGAAAAAGCACTAAACCCACACTGCATACAGTATTTATAAAGTCTCCATGATTAGTAATTATCAGTTGTCATTGTTGATATGCTGGTGCCACTGCCTCATAGTGACGAATCCAGTGTGAAGTAACCAAATATGGTTCCTTGCCAGATAACGCTCTATGCTGCCACACTGCTAACACATTTATTTTGCTCCCCCCGCCCATCCTAAGGTGTTGTGAGATTGTTTTAATAGTCTGAAAACGAGACTGATATCCTCGAGCTGTGAGTTTGTGAGTAGCTCGTTATAAGCACTTAAAAAAAAAAAAAGAGTAAAATAATCAGCATGGCATGGATACTGCAATTATGTCTTCCGTCAAGGTCGAACAGAGTCTGTAATAGAGCAGAGGGAGGTAACAGACACTACTTTGACGCACACCGCAGCCCCCAGCTTGCTCCACCTGTGCAACGACATGCTGTCACCAAACAAATGACCGTTCGGCTCCTTTTACATTAGCTGCAGATTTCCCCCTCTGTCTATCTGCTGTGGGCCCGTTTGTGTTTCTTTGTTCTGAGGCCTGAATTTCCGATTTGGCAATGTCTCACTGCACGGGCAACACCTGCAAAAGTTGCTGCTGCCCCACTACCTCCACCACAACTACCACCAACCGAGGCTCACTGGATGTTGCTGTTGTCATCCGTGCCGTTCGCCTCGGACATATTCATCTTTCCCATCGAGTGACCCACGTGGTTGACGCCGTCCTTGCGAGGGGGCATGCGCTCGTTGATGCGGTCCAGACCCTTGGCTTCCTCGAAACTGGTGATCTTATGCTGCGGGGAAAAGCCACGGATGGCTGAGGAGGAGGAGAGAAGCCAAAGCGGGAGATCAGACTCACAGTTGGATAATTATGGCTAAATATTGTTTAGTGTTGGGCGCGACACATTTTTAGATATCGCGCTCATTGTCCACAACATTAAGTACACCTACATAATTGTATCATGTATCAAACAGTTGGATGCCGCCCAGCGGGGTACACTGTTGTCGTCTACCACCATGTATTTATAGTTGTCCTTGTAAAGGCAGCATTTTTTGCCAATGACATTTTAGATAGCAGGTGTACCGACTGAACGTGAACTACGGAATACAGGGGTGTCCACCCACGGAACATTGTAGAAATAAAATTAAACAACAACAACAAAAACAGCAAAAATGAGAAAAACTAAACAAAAAGACACAATGTCAAGATAAAAATCCCAACACTAAATAACATTAATCAAACACCATTTTGCTTTTTTTTTTAAATAGGTAAATCACACTTTTGATTTTAGATTAATCATGATCAATCAGTCACTACAAAGCTGTAACTTATCTGTGGTACTTTTGTTGACAACATTGTTGCAGGTATACTACACCAGCTTTGTTGCTCGCAAGCATTCCTGCTAGCGGCTGCCTCCAAAGCGTGTTTTTGCTTGAAACTTTAGAGATAATTCATAGCTGCAATATATGCAAAATACCTTATTTTTTCTAAAGTCCCGACGGGGTGTATTTTGAAGTGAAATTTGTCACAAGTCGTAGCCTCCTCACCATCCATCAAGATAAAGGTGCATGTGCGCTCAAAATACATTTGTGTGATTACTCGACATTTATGCATTTTTTTGCGATAATCACATGCGTCGACTTCTTCAATTTGACAACCCTAATAACACCATACCATACCGTGACAACTTTATTAGTAGCCCTTTAAAAACAACCACAGTTGAGAAACAAAGGGCTGTACACCACAAACAAGTAGAAATATAGGACAGCATTAAAAACAAAGACATAAAACACACTTTGTCTTAGTTTGCAAGCTTTGTCTTGAAATATACCGGGGTGTCCCAAAAAATGGACATTATTTCACAGGACAATACTTTTGTTAGTCATTGTTGAAATAATCTCAACATTTTTCAGAATGTATGGAAATAGATCAAGATTTGGTCTAGCAATAATGAACTCAAGTAGAGAATAATTTCCGCACTGATAATTGTAGCGTGTATGGCAAGACCTTAACTACCGACTTGACATGTGCAGTGTCACAGGCGGTGGACATATTGAACACGTATAAAATTGATTTCAGAATAAACTTATGATGTTCAACACTAAAACTCTTCAATTTCATTGTGCTAGACTTAGTAGTTTTTACGATAATTGCTTTTAAAATTATGTAATTTTTTTGGGACACCCTGTACAGGTATATACCAGGACTGTGAATCTTTGGGTGCCAGTTCTATGATTAACTACGTATTACTTTAAAGAAAACTGGTTTTGTTTAGTAAAATTCTACCCAAATATCTAATAAAGTGGCTGGACAGGAGCGATATAAAAAAAAATACAATAAATATATATATATATATATATATATATATATATATATATATATATATATATATATATATATATATATATATATATATATTTTTATTTATATTTATTTATATATATTTATATATATATATATATATATATATATATATATACATATATATATATATATGTATGTATGTATGTACGTATGTATGTATGTATATGTGTGTGTATATGTATATGTATGTATATATATATATATATATATATATATATATATATATATATATATATGTATGTATGTACCGGTATGTATGTATGTATGTATGTATGTATGTATGTATATGTGTGTGTATATGTATATGTATATATATATATATATATATATATATATATATATATATATATATATATATATATATATATATATATTTTTTTTTTTTAAATTTTTTTTAATTATTATTATTTTTTTTAATTGATTTTATTTTTTTTGGAATGGATTAAGAATCGTTATAAATAAGAATCGTGAGTCATTCGAAAAATGTTGTGTTTTGACACTAGTAGTATATACATACAGTTTTTAAAGCCTTTTTACTACATTTAATAAAATTCGAAAATAGAAAACTGCTCGCCGCATCCTTTGTGTTTTTTGATGTTGTTGTTGTTGTTTTTTTAAAGGTTTGGACACCCCCGATTAGTACAATAACTCTTTGTCATTTCAAACTGTAATACTCTTGTTATATTTGATTCTCTTTGCAAAAATAAAACACAAGAATTAAAAGACCACACAGGCGTTCTCAATTAAAAAAAATTAAGGTAATAGATTAACATGATGATAAATTATTGAGAACTACAAATACATTAATATTAATGCATCAAATATATTGAGTATCTAAAAAATACTATATGTAGTAAATAGGATTTATCATGAATTATTATTAATATAATTATTATTAAGGAACATTTTGCTAACCAAATGAAACACTTTCATAGAGTTTTAATTCTTTACGTGAAAACATATTCTACCCCATCATCTCAAACAATTTTGTCAATATTGGACAATGCAGCATCAACTTGCCATGGAAACTGTCTTGCATGTTTCTCTACTGTATTGCTTAAGATGTGTGTTTCCTTTTATAAATGTTGCCCCCATTTCAAATGCCCTTGTTGGCCATACATACACCCATTAGAAAGCAATGTTGAATGATGATAATAATAATAATAATAATAATAATAATAATAATAATAATGTGTGTGAGATGATGCATATGTGCATGAGGTGCGTCAGTGAGAGTTGGAAGACCAGGAAGATGGAAGAAAGAAACCCATATGCTAGGACAGGGGTAGGGAACCTACGGTTCTAGAGCCAGGTGTGGCTCTTTTGATGACTGCATCTGGCTCACACATAAATCTTAGCTGACATTGCTTAACACGATAAGTAATGAATAATTCCGCTGGTAATCACAGTGTTAAAAATAACGTTCAAATTACAAAACATTCTCATGCATTTTAATCCACCCATCGCACCTGTTCAAGAAGTTGAATTAATGGTAAGAAGTATTTTATTTATTATTGGTTAGCTTTAGAATAACAATGTTATTAAAAAGAATAAGAGACTTATTATACTCTAAAAATGTTGGTCTTACTTAAAAATGCACGCATTTAGTTGTATTCAGTGTTAAAAAATATTATATGGCTCTCATGGAAATACATTTTGAAATATTTGGCTTTCATGGCTCTCTCAGCCAAAAAGGTTCCCGACCCCTGTGCTAGGACGATATGGGCAAAAGGGATAGGGGTGGGGGTCTGGGGATACAGGGGGCTCACACAGGTTTACCTTCTCTGTCCTCATCATGCGTCTCGATGGCTTCAATGGCCTCAATGGTGGCTGGGGGTGGAGGAGGAGGAGGGAAGCAAGTTACTCCGGATAAAGCCATGCAAATGTCAGAAAGGCAGCAGCCACCCAGCTCGAAAAGGCAGCTCAAATGTTAGGATTAGGATGGAGTTCATTGGGCAATGGGAGCCAAACTTGGTGGGACGCCATGCATTGATTTGAAGAGTTGAAAAGGGTCAGAGGTCAAACAATTCATGTAGGGAAAACAACGAGCGTGATCGAGGCATACGGATATGGACCAAAATGCCCCAAATAAGTGACATCCTAAAAGTCAAACAGGTCAAAGGTTAGATCATAAATAAAAATGGTTCTATGGTTGACTATGATATGCTGTGATATATCAAATAAAAAACATTGGATTCTTCAGTTCAATCAGTTTGTTGTTGGCATCTCTCCAAACCTTTATATACATTTTGTAAACTTACAGCTTGAAGCTCCTTTTATTTACACATCTCACTCAGCACATTGATGTCAACAATTCCAGACCAAAGGAAAGTAATCCTTTAATTGTTCACTAAAGTAAAATCCAAACACATCTTTTTTCGGGTGAATGGATTAGACCCAGATTAAAAAGTGAAAACAGATGTCAACTTGTTTACTGAGCACTGGTTGTGTAAAAAAGCAACATTTAAAGAATTTTGCCCATCAGTCACAATCCCTATATAAGACAAGAATACATATATTTTTCTTTTTGATGCGTTCTAATTTGTAAAATACGGCAAGTGCGAGGTTGCTAACAATGCAGCTAATGGGACTACTCTATTGCACCCATAAAGCCCTCTAAAATAACATCCAAAAACTGCCAACAATACTCCATTTACATCTCGTGACCTTAATACTAATTAAGTATTAGCGAGATTCCAAGTGCTAACGTTAAGGAACTATTTCTAGCGGCGCTGTGATCACAGAGCGCTAACTAACTTATGCTGCTACAATATATTGACATACTGAGCTGTTGCTGTTGCACCGCTTTTGAGTTGGTGAAAGCGATCACAAATCATACCTCTCACTTGTATAAGAGAAGGTTGTAGCCATAAACCGAGAAGTTGGTCAACTTTGACATTCAACTTAGACCCGGAGAGGGCGAGAAAGGCCGAAAAATGCTTGTTTGGGGTATTTATATATATCTTTATTTATTTTTAACCTGCAGGATGATTATGATTTATTCTTCATCTAAACAGGAAGATAGGAACATCCCATCAGTCGGCATCCGAGTGAGAGCAGACATCGTACAGTAAGTGATTGTTTTATTATGTCCATAGTTTGTATTTCTTGTTTAGCATTATAAGCAATACTGCTGCATGATGCTTAGTGCGGTGATTTTTAAACTGTGATAAGCATACCACTAGTGATACGTGAACTCCATCTAGTAGTACACAAAATAATCACGTGATTAAAGTTACAATATTTTATTTGCCTATATTCAAACACAGTGTTACTGTTCAAACTGTGTGTAATGTTAGAGTGGTCAAAAATATTATATATACTTGGTAAACAAAACGTTTGTCTTTTTTTTAATGAATACTTAGGCCTAGTACGCTACTGTATTTTAATGTTGGTCATTATGGTGGCACTTGGAGAGACAAGTGTTTTCTGCGGTGGCACTTTGTGAAAAAAGGTTGAGAACCACTGGCTTAGTGTTTCACAAAAGCTGGATATCTTCAGCACACAGCTTCTAAAATGTGTAGCTCATCCTCCGTATAACAGGCTTAAAAATATAGGGTTCTGATTCCTCATTTGTCCCAAAATAATCGTTTTTGTCGCTCATGAAGTCTGCCATTATTAGTAGTGTTGTTATTGTTGAAAGGAAAAGTGAACGTTGTGAAATTAATATGTCGCTGTATACTTGAAATTAGCAAAATACGTGAATATTACATGTCAATATATATGTGCCTGTTACAACACTTCATACAGGATATACTTACAGCTTGTATATCAAACGTTGATAGAGGTTTTTGGATGTTTTTTTAAAGCGTTCTACGGGCAGATTTGAGCAACTTCAATGGCTCCGTTGTTAGTTGGCTTTTATTAGTGTTTATTTACGAATTAAGAGTGCAGAAAAAATGAAAAACGTGTTCTTGTCTTACATAGAGATTGTGAATGATAGGCAAAATAAAAAAATAAAGTGCAGTTCCCCTTTAAAGATGTCTATGGATATTCTCATTCATCCAGGTTATTGTAATCTCAGGGCATTCAATCGATCGCAATTGGACTGTTTGGTTTGTCTTAGAAGAAACATTTTGGCCACAGATCCTTCTTTGTACCATTTGTTTACAACTTAATGGAATGCTAACGTGGATAATTCTGACTATTTTGGGCGGTTAGTGGTCTGCCAAACAATACCTCAAAGCAAACTAGGGGAAATTACACTTCAGCGAATATCAATCAATCAATCAATCAATGTTTATTTATATAGCCCTAAATCACAAGTGTCTCAAAGGGCTGCACAAGCCACAACGACATCCTCGGTACAGAGCCCACATAAGGGCAAGGAAAAACTCACCCCAGTGGGACGTCGATGTGAATGACTATGAGAAACCTTGGAGAGGACCGCATATGTGGGCAACCCCCCCCTCTAGGGAGACCGAATGCAATGGATGTCGAGTGGGTCTAACATAATATTGTGAGAGTACAGTCCATAGTGGATCCAGCATAACAGTAAGAGTCCAGTCCACAGTGGGGTCAGCAGGAAACCATCCCGAGCGGAGACGGGTCAGCAGCGCAGAGATATTCCCAACCGATACACAGGCGAGCGGTCCACCCCGGGTCCCGACCCCGGACAGCCAGCACCCCATCCCGTAGGATTGCTTATTTGCATCTCAAAAGTTGCTTTTCTCACTGCAAAAGGGCAAAATCATCCTTGCCCATGCACGCCCTCCTGGTTTTGGAGTATAAATATTTGGGGTTTTGGCACCAACCGCTAGACTAGTTCTGACCAATGTAAGTCTATGAGCATGAACGGATGGAGCCTACTTAGATGAGAGGCGAAACATCTTCTAAGACAAACCAAACAGTCCAGTTGAGATCGAATGAATGCCCTGAGATTCCCCTTTTAATCAACAATAATTTACTGAAGTTACTAAGACATTTCAGGAACTATTTCATACTTTTTTCAGACAGCAATAACCGTCCAGGAAGAAGATGGAGGGGAAAAAGGACGTAAGAAAGTCTTATCTCCAGCCTTGTACTCACCACTCTGCAGCGTCTGTTTGCCCCCAGAGAGAACCCCGCTCGGCAGCATGCCAGTGGGCGTTAGGCCCTTGAGCGTCAACACATTTTCACTCTCCTCTCTGCAGGAATCACAGATCACAGACTCTGAAGCTTGTCGAAATAAGTGAAAAATATTGACGCCCTTCTTTTGACTCTTAACACCCATCATGCACAGTTATCCTCCCGGGAACCAGCGTCCTCTGCAGTGGACGTATGTGTGACTTTGACAAAAGCCCTAAGACAAATGTCCACTGCAGAGGATGCTGGGTCTCAAGATGGTATACATATTGGAGACGGCGTGGCGCAGTGGAAGAATGGCTGTGCGCGACCCGAGGGTCCCTGGTTCAATCCCCACCTAGTACCAACCTCGTCATGTCTGTTGTGTCCTGAGCAAGACACTTCACCCTTGCTCCTGATGGGTGCTGGTTAGCGCCTTGCATGGCAGCTCCCTCCATCAGTGTGTGAATGTGTGTGTGAATGTGTGTGTGAATGGGTAAATGTGGAAGTAGTGTCAAAGCGCTTTGAGTACCTTGAAGGTAGAAAAGCGCTATACAAGTACAACCCATTTATCATTTATCATTTATATTAAATACCAGCTAGGTCTTCAACAGCACAGGTAGTGCAGGGGGGTTGTAAAATTTTTGGTTGACAAGACTTTTTTTTAATTATATTGCCCCTGCAATTGTTCCACAAATGTGTCTTTAAAAACACAAAATATGAATCCAACACACTGTAGTGTAGTTTGTAAATAGCAGCGACATGGCCACTTTCCTCGCTGTACCCTTCAGGTTTCAAATAAAAACACGAATACATTAATATACATATATATTTATTATATTCATGTTAGCGTTCAAGATAGCTTTCAACTACTGCTCTAGTTGCCAGTTAGCCAATAGCAGCATTATCTTGTATTCTTTGAATATCTCTGTGCAGTCATCCCTCGCCACATTGCACTTCAGATATTGCGGCTTTACCACATCGCTGACTGTTTTGGGATACTTTAATTTTTTTTTAAAGCATATTCCACAATTATTTGGTCCTAAATGAAGCACTTTCAAGCATTGAAATGGCTAAACAAACTAAAAATATCAATACTCAAGTAGTATTGGCCACTAGATGAGACCAAACCAATCAGAGTGTGCTGTTCAGTATCGTGACCATTGATTGGCTCAGCCTCAGGCAGCATTAATATATTGGAGTAAAGGTGTGTAAAAGTGACTAAATGGTGTTATTTCATGTGTAGAGGGCTCTCATAATGTTAAAAAAAAACATATTTAAAAGGCCGTAAACAGTTTTTCTATGTTCTAGCTAGGAAAAAATTTGATCTATAATCAATCCCTACTTTGCAGACATTCATGTCTGGAACCAATCAACAGCGATAAAGAGGGACGACTGTATTGCACAATAACTTACAAGGTACCTTTTGGACCAGTTTGTTAAAACACAAGTCTAAAGATAAGAAGGGAATACCCGCTCTATTTCTCCATCATTTTAGGGGTCCTTGCTCTGGAAATTGTTAAAGACGCCTGGTACCGCTTAGCATCCTTTACATCAGGCACACAATGTACAGTGAGATAGATCCTTTTGATTCACACAAATATGCCTTGTATATGATGAAAATTACAAAAACATATTGTTGAATCAATACCTTATTTGAAGCTGATCATAATTCTCTTTTCACAATTTTTGATACAGCACTTGTATTGTGTTGTGTCTCACTTTAACATATTGTGCTTTGAGTGGATGCTGAGTGTACAATGTGTGCAGTCAGCAGACTTTTTTGCGGACACAAACATGGCCCATAGTATAGTAAAAAAAAAAACATATCTATTTTCATCTGTGTAATAAATGCGTAGACTTAGTGCTGAAGATAAGATTACCTGAGAACTGAGAACATTTTGGCCATTTTCCCGATAGCGCGGATCTTGTTTCGGATCACCTCCTTGCGTGCTGCTGCTGCATTGGCTGTAAAGAAATATACGTGCATGTAGTTTGCATCTGGACTGTAAAAGATCATCGCAGCGTGTGCGTCACAGTGCGTTTGCAAAGCACGCCATTTCAAACACCCCAACTGAATGTTTCAACAATGCTAAATTTGATAGCAGAAAGATCTCACCGTCGAATATCTCATCTTCATCGTTCATTAGCTCGTCGTCGGAGCATATACTCAACACATTCACCAGCATCTCTGTGACTGAAAGAAATGGTTTGGTAATGGTGCAACGATCCATGGGGGTAGCAGTTTTTACATAAGGCCTCAAACCTTTCTCTCCAACAAAGGGCAGTGACCAGGTGAAGACGTCCATGAAGTTGGGCAGCCAGTAGGGATGAGGCGAGCAGTTGAACTGTCGGATGTTCATGACGTTGTTCTCATATTTGAGTACGGCAGCTGGTGGGGAAGCAGAAGGAAATATTTGAGCAAATTTGTCTGTGTTTGAACAATCATACTCTACTGATGAGTACTGCAAACCTCTCCTCTTTACTTGTGCACATGCCAACCAGTAGGTGGCAGAGCTGAGGCCAGGCACCGCTGACACCAATACATCAAAAAGAGAGGCATAAAGCCACACAGAGATAGTCCGCCTGCCGACAGTCCCTCCCACGCACCCCCATCTCCCACAGCCAATGGCAAGAAAGACTCAAGATCTGAGTGCACCAACACACATGGGGGCTTCCTGATGTATTCCTATGCCTTGTTCACAAGCTCAACGCGGTAATGTTGCTGCATGCAGCCATAATAATAACAACACACCCACAATGCAATTCAAAAATGGCTTTACGCAGGTAATGCTCAGTTTAGGTGTTTCTTCACCAATGTGTTTATTATTGTTATCCTGCTTTGCTCGTAATGCAAGGAAGTTATTCATCAAGAAATTCATTATTTAAAGATCATTTATCAGGGTTTGTTGTATGGCCTCCTCTCTACAAGTGAGTCACTGGATTTAAACACATTGCCAACTTTATATTATCATCTTTTCTTCCTCTAGTGAATGCAGAAAAACATTGCCTCGTAACAATTACTGGCATCCCCTTACAAGTATACATGTGAAAAAAATGTTTGCTAATGAGGTGCTCCTCTTCTCATAAAAAACACCCCATGCTGCCTTCAGGAGCGTTAGTGTTGCTGAATACAGACGCAATGACATGCAGCGTCTGCCTGGTGTGTTAGAGTTAGGCCTGTCAAATTTAAGGCATGAGATTAATCACAAAAAAAATATCGCACTAATCATGTATTAATGAAGACTAATCACCCAGTTTATTTTGACTGCACATGCTCCTTTACTTTAACAGCGGAAGTTTTTTATTTTTCAAAATAAACCCAGACGGAACTTTAGATAATATTGTTACCAAGTTCTCAGCAAATAAATTACCTATATTTAGTAAGATATTTATTTTTAAATTTTGTATATGACATTCTGACGATAAAATTGCATTTGTGTCAAAATATTGGGGTACCTTTTTAAAGGTAATTTGCATTATGGAAGCAAGTATTTTAGTCATGATTAATCACAATTCAATAGTGCGATTAAACTGATTAAAAAACAGTACTAGTTGGAATTCACCTTAAAGCGGATGTTTACAGCAGGCTACAAATTACCTTTTTTTAAACCAAAAAATTATAAGAACACTTCTAACGGCTAGCATATGTTATCAATAGTGGTTTAAGACATCGTATTTTACTAATTAATGTCTATATTTGTCACAATTAGAAGTAAAACTTTTTAAAAGTTGCTGTGTGGCCCGAATCAATAAATGACTGGCTTTCAGGCTGTGCCAATCACCGTTGTCTCGCGGAAATATGCATGCCCGTCCCACGTGCACATACACAAAAGACATACAGTACAGTCTTGTCTATCGCGGTTAATTGGTTCCTGGCCTGTTTTTTTCGAAAAGTAGGAGTTATTAATTATAAATCAAATATTTTCATAGCCAGAGCAAAACAACTTCTAACTACGGCTTTTAACATTATGGGAACCCTCGAGACATGAAATAACACCCACAAAGTCACTTTTACACTTGCAAAAATGGGAATTTGTGCATCGCTAAGTACCGTATTTGATTAACGTAATGAGTGCCGTGCTGCTGTGATCGTGACGCTAATGAGTAAAAGGATACGTTTGTTTGCAGTTGAGTTCCTGTTACAAATATTAGTCTCATCTACAGTTTAGGTCTGTAATTGTTTTTATGATGTGAAGTTCATATTTTGTCTATTTAGCTATAGATGTCCCTGTTGTTTAGCAATGTTTGCCAGCGAAATCAAGTTTCAGTATATGTTGTTGAGTCTACGAGATATTTATTCATCTAGTTTATTAATACTATTAAGGATATTTCTTGATGCTAACAAATATCACCAAGGATGATATAATGTGGTCATCCGTGTCCGAAAAAAAGCACTTGGCTTTACTGCGCAACAAAAATTTAGTTTTTAGTTTCTGTTATGAAAATCGAAAGCAAAAATACGGTGGAGTGGACCAACAATTGTAATATTTATTACTAGGATTTAACATGACGTTAGTTTATTTGCACAAGCAGGTCTTTGTAGTTATATTTAGGCATTGCAACCAAAAAAGAACATGAACTAATGCGATCTCTTGTTTACGTTTAGTTCTGCTCTCAAACACTACTAATATAGTAGAGAATGAACTTGATTGCATAACAGTAAGTTTCTCAAAAAAAATCAAATGTTCAAACAAACAAAGTGAATCGTTGCAGAAACAAGAATGGTCCGATTGTATTTCATATATATTCTTAAGAGCCATTTCCTTCGACACACTTTGTTTTTTTTCCCCTGACTTTATTACCATTATGAAGCACTTCCTTAGGGACTCTACAAAAGCTCTTTCATATCTCTCTATTTGAATGACTGGAACACCCAAAAACAGAATCACAATACGGTATTTACCGCTCAAACTCTACACTCACTCTCACTTGTTTTAATGCTACGCTCAAGCTGCTTGACCATCGTGTGAATTAAGCCACAAAGAAGAAAAACGGACGTGACATTATATGCAACACTGTCATACTTTTATTATGAAGCTTACTTTGCACCAAACAGGAAGTCAGTGTGTGCACGTTTTATGCTTTGTAACGATGCATTTGACTCACATTATGGCTGGTTTGTTTTAAGTGCATGCCTGAACTACTTTCTTAAATTTGCTGATGGAAAATCTAGTGGAAAGAACAGAAATTGCCTTATTTTCTCTCATTTTCCGAAAAGTTTCAGTAGATATTGTTAATCATGGCGTTTTTTTTAATATTTTGGCAAAAGCGATACAAGCGACCTTCTCTCTAACTATAAATAACGATGGGTGTTGATTCTTGCCTGTCTATTCCAAACACAGACAATATATTAAATGGGAATCTAAAAAGTATAAATACATTCTGTCAGGGAGTGAAACAAACCATATTCTGACCTTTGTTGTTGTAAACATCCAAGTAGTTTGGTGCAGAGAAGATGGTAATGAGGGAAGGGAATCCTGTGGTCTGACTTTTGCGATACATCCGGTAACTGGCGGACATAGTTTAGTACATTGCATTAAAATAGCAGTTTTAAGAAAAATGTCTGCTGTACATTTTGGTATTTCAATAAGAATAGAGTGATAACTTACCCTGCATCTTGTGCCTCATGCGCTCGGATTATTGATAATAGGTTATTGCTCTGTAGGAACTCACACACAGCTGGATAACTGTAAAAGAACACATCAGAAATTTTAAAGCAACAGTAATATTTTGGAAGATTTTCAGGAGTGAGCTGAGATGAACTGGAAGTTTTCCAGTTAGTCTATGGTATAGTGCGGGGGTCGGCAACCTGCGGCTCAAGAGCCTATTTAGCTCTGCCCTTGTGGCTCTCTGGAGCTTTTTCCAAAATTTATAAAAACGGAAAAAGATTGGGGGGAAATATTTTTTTTGTTTTAATATGGCTTCTGTATGAGAACAAACATGACACTAACCTTCCTAATTGTTAGAAAGCCCACTTTCTTAATGCTTGATACATCGCGAGCTACGGGTCGCTTGGGGAGGGTGTCACTCGATTACGAGGCATTTAAAAAAAAAGAAAAAAAAGTAGACCTAAAAATATTATTTTAATAATATTTACATGTCTCGTGACACATTATTTGTATGTAATATTGGCTGCATTTTTGATAGTTGTTTGTGTGCCATTTTGTTCCAGACCACAGCAAATGTTACCCAGTTTGCAAAGATTATAATAAATCCATTAGAAGAAGACAGCCTGCTGTTTCCTTTAACTTCCTTCCTTTAACACACACATCTATACCTTTGGCCATTCTAAGCCAGTAATTTCCCTCTGAGAAGCCTTCATTTTACTAGTGTTCTCCAATGCTGTAAAAATGTGTAGAATAAATATACAATTTCAACATTTCTGTCAACTAAGATTTGCGTCAGCTTGCGACATACATTTTATTTCAGAAAGGCTGTTGCAAACAAAACAAATACCTGTGCAAGCAGATATTCTCAAACATGAACAACATCAAATCCAAATACCGCACTCGCCTCACAGATAAGAGCTTGCAGTCTTATAAACACTTACATCATGTGTTGCTTTCATTATAAGACTTATACAAGGATTTCAATTTTTTGCGGCCCCTGACAGATTTGTTTTTTGTATTTTTGGTCCAATATGGCTCTGAACATTTTGGGTTGCCGACCCCTGGTATAGGGCTTAAAATTTAGTTAAAACAGACATCTCGCAAGCAGGGCTGCCTTAACCCAAGGGGAGTCCCTGGGGCTGAGGTAATTTTGCCCCCCACCCCCATTAAGAAAACACAGTTTGAAAATAAAAAATCATGATTGTACTTAACATAACGGCAATAACGGGTACAAGCGGCCAAAATGAGTTTTCTCCGCCGGGTGGCGGGGCTCTCCCTTAGAGATAGGGTGAGAAGCTCTATCATCCGGGGGGAGCTCAAAGTAAAGCCGCTGCTCCTTCACATCGAGAGGAGCCAGATGAGGTGGTTCGAGCGTCTGATCAGGA
The DNA here is from genome assembly GCF_033978685.3 of Nerophis lumbriciformis. Lineage (NCBI taxonomy): Eukaryota > Metazoa > Chordata > Actinopteri > Syngnathiformes > Syngnathidae > Nerophis > Nerophis lumbriciformis. The sequence goes on along the minus strand of NC_084556.2, from coordinate 18,249,569 downwards.
TGCCACCCGAACGCCTCCCCAGGGAGGTGTTTAGGGCACGTCCGACCGGTAGGAGGCCACGGGGAAGACCCAGGACACGTTGGTAAGACTATGTCTCCCGGCTGGCCTGGGAACGCCTCGGGATCCCCCGGGAAGAGCTGGACGAAGTGGCTGGGGAGAGGAAAGTCTGGGCTTCCCTGCTTAGGCTGCTGCCCCCGCCACCCGACCTCGGATAAGCGGAAGAAGATGGATGGATGGATAACGGCAATAATGCAAAATTATCCATCCATCCATCCATCCATTTTCTACCGCTTGTCCTTTTTGGGGTCTTGGGGGGTGCTGGAGCCTATCTCAGCTGCATCCATTTGAAAAATTATTTCATTCATTAATACATCTCCTTCTCGACGGGCGCATGCGCAAGTTTAACAGAGGCTTTTCCTACTGCTCCACTTGGAGCAGTAGGAAAAAACAACGTGGCTTAGAGAGACAGAGAGAAAGTGACTACACAATCGCTACATAAAGTAGAGCTGTTTGTGATTGACAGTTATGAACACCAATCATTGCATTCCGCTGTCAAAATCGGGGGCCCCTGATTGGGTGGGGGGCCTTAGCGTAAGCCCAGGTAAATATGTGCATTAAGGCAGCCCTGCTTGCAGTTTAATTTGGGTTAAAATAACCTGATTTTTTGCTAATTCAGTACTCTTTAGTCTACATTCACATACAGTACAGTACTATTTTGTACATAAGCCCAACACTTCCAATGACTTACCATTTCTTCTCAATATGATTCAAAAGTCAAAATTAATCTAATAAATGAAAATGTATAACACTTTTTCATGATCAACTAATTAGTATATAATATTATTAACTAATAATGACAACGAATAAAAAATATAAATAAATAACTTTTCATTTCTTTACAATTCTATTCAATGGCTATGACTACAGTTGTGAAGTGTGATATTTATTTTTGAACTGATCCAGTAAATGCATTAGTTGCAAACGCAAAGCTGGCCACTGTTGACAATAAATGTGAAACACAAATGTAACAATTGCATCAATGCTAGCGCTGACACAATGCAAGGCCAACGGATGTTAAAAACTACACATGTTTGCTTTAGACGTCATAACAGCACGCTTGAAATATATCGCAAAGTAGTCAGCGTGAGAAGATGACATATTGATCAATTAGGCACATAGTCTAACCCTCAGCAGACATAAAAATGTGTTGTTCCATCTATCACGCAACAGAATGTCAGGTTAGTGATAATACATCCACTTTCACTCAGCAGTGGATGAAACAAGATTCATCACTCATAAATATATTAATGAACGACTTGCCAAAAGATGATGCAAGCATGTGAAAAAAAGTGGGGGAAAAACAGACGCCCGAACAAAACAATGTAGCCCAGCAAGCAAAAGTCACATTTTGCTGGCCTTAAGCGCTAACCTGAGAGTAAACGAGATGTTCCAATTGCACACAACATTAAAAAGAATGTTGTGCATAAATTGTACATACTACTGCAACACTATTGGGGGAATTGGTGATTAGATGAGTCATAATGGTGTATAGGATGCCAGAAGAAGTGATACTAGGTGCAAACTGGTTATTTTTAATAATTAATTTGGCCAGATTGAGAGTAAGGTATTTCATAAAAAAGGAAAATTAGAAACATTGTATCATTTTGGGCAGAGTTCATGTGGGCATTTTGGAGCAAGACTTGAACAGTGCGGTTGTGTCAGTCAATATTAAGATGCTTCCGTGCAGCATTATGAACATAACGCGCCGTGAAGCAGCGCTCAACACACCTATTATGCAACATTGAGAAAGACATTATGTCATTTAGATACATCTTCAAGACTCTCGGGTTTCAAAAAATGATTATGTATTGATGCTTAATGGCTTTTGTTGCAATCCTGGTTGTATTAGAAAATATTTAAGGCATACGTCCGACCGAATTACTGAGCCAATGTGTAGCATGTTTCTCACTTTTACAAGAAGAAGCATTGGTATAATTTTATCGAGTGGTGTATCCTAACAAATAATAGAGATGGACCAATGTTTTTTTTAAAGTTAATGTTTTGACTTCATTTAAACGCTTTTACTGTGTTTTCACTGCATATTTTACAGATAAATGCCACATAAAGGTTTTCGGAAACCGCTTTTACACTCCTTCGATGTGTGTTTGCATGAAGTGTGATTCACTTTCACAATATCTAATTCAAACAGAACCTTCAAAGTTGTACAAATTAGAGTTCAACCAAAGTTTTCTGGAAAAAAAAAATCATTTGTGTTTTACTTTTGACTTTTTTTTCATCACCAAGCTGCCATCAATGAAAATTATGCGAAATTATGAAAACTATGCAACCAGAAATGCAATTTACTGTTCTGGTTTCTCAATACTTAATGAGCAATACATAATTTAAGCTGTATATCAATTTTTTCCAACCATGCAGATGCGACATGATGTAGCATATAGCTGCTTTCTAACTTCTTAATTAACAATGTGCAACAATACATAACATAAAACTAGCGCTGTCAAATGATACGTTCTTGAAATCAGATTTGGATTTGCATTATTCATGATTAATTACAGGTTATTACTCACTTGTATGAGTTAAATCACCCTAAAAAGGACCCACTATTATTAACACAAATGCAATTTTATAGTCAGAATGTGATGTATAAACACTTTTTAAATGTTTACTTGAATGCACATCATTTATTTGCTCAAAACATGTTAACAAATTTACTTAAAGTCCCAACTGGTTCTATTTTGAACTGAAATGTCTTCATTTAAAATGTTTCACCTTTCCATTGACCTGATCACTGACCGTTAAACGACCTATGATGCCTTCAGGTAATCGTCTGCGGTTAAGGCAAAGGAGCATGTATGATTAAAGAAAGTGGTGTGATTATTCTGTGTATTAACAGTACATAATTAATGCGATCATTTTTTTTGTAGTTAATCACATGAGTTAACTCGTTATTTTTGACAGCTCTACATAAAACATACAAAACTAGAAATCTGGGAAGGCATATAGATGATGTCATAGTCTAAGTTGCATAGTTGGTCATGGCGCATGAAATAATAATAAAAAAAGGCTAATCAAATACTATTACTGTAATTATGTGAACATTTAAGCATTTTGTCATTGCATTATGACATTTTGGTCTATTTTTTCATTTTTTGTTTATATTATATCGACAATACTCTTTGGAAAACCCTGCTGTATGTAGCACCCTGAAACTAAAGTTGTATTATGATGCATAAAGAGAATACTACTTATTCTGTTTTTGTTAAATTTATTATGCAATGTTTTTCATTTTTCATATTCATCTCCATGTATGATTGGTTATGAGTATTGGGGAGCGGAGCTGCATCATTTCTTAGGTTATGTGTGTAATGCGCATGCTCAAGAGGGAAATGGTAAGTGGAACAGTGATAGCGGGGGAAAAAGGATATCAGAAAATGCCTGTAATATGAACCCTGGGTTTCGTGAATAAATGTCGCACCAAAGAGACGAGGTTTGGTCATTTTAGGGGTGCAACATGTACACATTTCTAAGTGTTACCAAATGACCAAAGAGTGTGTGTTTTAGCACGAGCACTAGTCATAGGCTGTGCTGCACGCTTCATGGCAGCGGTAATGCACACTCCCCCCATGATTGATGATCTCCGCTCCCGCCATCAATACTTCGCCTTTTGGGCCTGCTTATATTTGATTACAGAATAAATGCACGATGATCTAACTGTGGCGGTCCTATTATTTTATTTTTGGCGGACCACCATCTAATTGACTGAGTTTTGAGTGATCATCATCAATTGTTAAAGTACACTCTGTTAAGTTCTCTTTCTATCCAGCCAGCCTAGCACAGCATGCCGCACACATGCTTCCCATCCTCCTCCTGTCGTCGAGCACTTCCTCGCCGCCATCTACACAGACATCAAACTTTCACAAGTGTTTGAAATATTTAAACGCTCCAAGGTTTGTGCAGGAAGGAAAACAAGGAGGCCGCCGTGCCCTGAGCACCTGGCGAAACTGTGCCATCCCTCTTGGTATGTAGGTCACAATGGCGAACGTTCCCAAGGTGGCCCATATATAAAATTACAGGAATAGCTGCTGCGCTCCCATGGATACATTGTCTCCTCCACAATGGCCGACAGCGTGCACCGACAAGACGCTGCACAACGCTGGATTCAACAAGTGGTGTGTAAGAGTTTGAGTTTGAGTTTATTTTGAACATGCATGCATACAACATGATACATCACAATTTCCGGTATCTCTATTCAACATGTTCGAAAATGAGTAGGAAGAAGCAGAGCTTATTTAATCCTACCCCTTTTCCTTTAAATGGGGACGGCGTGGTGCGGTTGGGAGAATGGCCGTGCCAGCAACCTGAGGGTTCCTGGTTCAATCCCCAACTTCTACCAACCTCGTCACGTCTGTTGTGTCCTTGAGCAAGACACTTCACCCTTGCTCCTGATGAGTCGTGTTTAGGGCCTTGCATGGCAGCTCCCACCATCAGTGTGTGAATGGGTGAATGTGGAAATACTGTCAAAGCGCTTTGAGTACCTTGAAGGTAGAAAAGCACTATACAAGTATAACCCATTTACCATTTACCATAGCAGTTGCTAAAACTTTTGTTCACTTCCTGTTCTCAATTTATTCACAATATACTCCATAAGTAATAACAATAAAAATAAATAAATTAATAAATAATAATTGGTGAAGTAAGTTATATTTCATATGGTGAAATAAGTAAGATTATCTAGAAAATGAATGGATGGATGAAGTAAATTCAGAATGTTTATCATAGTTCTTCTTCTTTGTACTTTGTAAACACTTTAAGTTTGAAGAGTTTCTTGAAGTGGATCATATTAGTGCATTGTTTGATTTCTTTGCTTAATCCATTCCATAATTTAATTTCACATACTGATATACTGAAGGTTTTAAGTGTTGTACGTGCAAACAAATGTTTTAAATTACATGTTTCTCTAAGATTATATTTTTCCTCTTTTGTTGAGAAGAATTGTTATATATTCTTGGGTAGCAGATTATAGTTTGCTTTATGTAAAATTGTAACTGTTTGAAAAATTCACTATGTCGTGGAATTTCAGTATTTCAGAGTTTCTTTTGAAAAAGTCCTTTTTGTGCATTGCGTTGATAAAATATCGTATTTTCCCTCACTGCTTTGTCTTGCATAAAGGTTGTCTATTAAAGCTGAAAATAAGGATCTCTGAGTACAACATGTACTAGATTATTTTTTGTTCACTCCAACGGCTTCTATTGATTAGTCAAAACACACACACACACACACACACACACACACACACACACACGCATGCACACACAGCCTGCCTGAGGCTCACATTTCTTCTCTCCTTTGTGAAATTATGTGTTGGTGAGCCCGGGAGTGAGAGAGCGAGGAAGAGAGAGAGAAAGAGAAAAAGAGAGAGAGCAAGTGAGAAATCTGACAAGTGAGAATGAGCGAGAGAGACAGAGATGGAAGTTCTGTGTTGAGAACGTGAAAACATTTCCGCCCTCAGATAACCAATCTGTCAGGGCCGCTGGTCATTGCGTACATTCATCTCCAAATGCAATGTCCCCACCTGAACCCTGATTGTAGCACAAATTTAGTGTAGTCATGGTGAAATGGGACATTTATGTGACAAAGTGCAGGCTTTAAAACTTTAACAGCCGATGTGTTACTATGCTAGAAATAAAGTTCCTCAGTATTCGCTCTTACAATAACAATGTCGCCACAGCATGGTTATTATACGGGTTATGGAACGTAAATGAAGTATTGTTGCTGGTTTTTAGATGCATTTTTAAAGTGATTTAGAGGTAGAATTGATTGCTTCCACATTGCTAGCCACTTAGAAGAAGCCCATTTTTATATGTTAGAATGCCAAAAAACTAAAAACCTTTTGTCTCCTTGTCTTTCATAATAATTGTGAATGATAGGCAACATTCCAAAAAACTGCAGTTCCCCTTTAAAAGGGACCTATGGTGCAAAACCAATATTTCTTACCTATTGGTACCTGTTTGTGTGTATTTAGGATCTGCATAAGTCTCATAAATTTGAAATCAAACCATAGAGGCATGGCAGAGATATTTATAAAACAAATCTTGCCTTCCTTTGTACTTCCTCCAAATGAGCCATTTAGAATTTGCCCCATTTGTGATGTTTTTCCAAGTGTGACGTACGTTTCTAAACGGATAGCTCCACATTGCGTAAAGTTTTACCTGAGGAGCTTTGTGCGAGTCTGCCATAGTATTCCACCTTTGTAGTCAATAAGTTCCTTCTTTTTTCCTATCCTCTTGTTGTGGGGCATACTGGCTCGTACATGCACATGCGTGCTCCGCTGTTGTCATTTCTAGTACAAAGTAGCGTATAGTTCTAACTAGGGATGTAACGGTATTGTAGATACAGCGGTTTTGCGGTTTCAAAATCTTCACAACATTGCTGTGAATTGTGACTAGTTCTGGAATAAACTAAATCTCCCTAAATCCTCTGCGCAACATTGGCGCCCGGATTGCCACCCCAGCTGATCACTGCGTATGTTGCCACGACTCGTTGTATTAGCGACTCTATAATTTGTACGAATATTTTTTTTTTTTTAAACTGTTCAAGTACAACAAATAAGTACAAATCATCCGTCTTATAACTTAGGCGTCTCTTTTAGACTAAACCAGAACGCGAGGACCGTAACACTAACAAACAGACAAACTCTGGATAAAACCTAACCTCTGTGGCGGAGGTAATAAAGTGCCCCACTTTCCTTTCGAGCGTTCCAAGCCAAAACAGACCGGGTCAAGGAGCACAGCGCAAAGGGAATCTATATTTAATGCCAGCAAGGCTAAACATACTTGAATTTCAGTGTTCATTTATTTACACATATACACACACATAACACTCATCTACTCATTGTTGAGTTAAGGGTTGAATTGTCCATCCTTGTTCTATTCTCTGTCACTATTTTTCTAACCATGCTGAACACCCTCTCTGATGATGCATTGATGTGTGGCACGCACAAAAGTGCTTTCATCAAATGCAGTCTGGAATCTTCCATCTCTCCCTAGCATGGCCCAAAACCGGTCAATCTTTGCTTCCTGAGGAAGATCTTCAGTGCCAAGCACTTGGTAGTCCACTACTTCTTCCCGGAGGCTATCCAGGTCCAATCGCAGCTGCGGCTTGGAACTTACAAGCTGTTATGAGAGTAGCGTATGTGTGTGTGTGGCCCTTTAATAGGTGAGCATGTGAGGTGAGTGACGTCAGTGAGTGTGTGGGCGAGAGAAGAGAGGGAGCGGTAGCGTGAGTGCGGGCTTGGACTAGTTTGTTTTGTGTTGGATTGGCTGTGTGCAAGCAATCAATAAAGCAAGATTTGCAACTAATCGCCGGACTCGGGCAGGAAAGGTGCAACAAAGCGTATTTCTTCATCTTACTTGTCGTCGGGGTCGCCATGGCTGTATCTTCCTCGTTCTTCTGCTTCGTCTCCTTGTTGTGTGCGCAGTTGTGCACTGCACTCTCTAAAAGCCGTATATGTTATTGATGTTATAGATGGCAGTATTGTCCTGTTTAAGAGTGTCACAACATTGCTGTTTACGGCAGACGAACTGCTTTACGGTAGACAAAAACATGACTGCTGTTGTTGTGTGTTGTTACCGCGCTGGGAGGACGTTAATGAAACTGCCTAACAATAAACCCACATAAGAAACCAAGAACTCGCCCTCGATCATTCTACAGTTATAATGTGTTTGGGCAGGCACACTGTTTATATCGTGGGAAAGCGGACGCTGGAGGGGGCGTGGCCTCCAGCTCCGCCTGAATTTCGGGAGATTTTCGGGAGAAAATTTGTCCCGGGAGGTTTTCGGGAGAGGCGCTGAATTTCGTGAGTCTCCCGGAAAATCCGGGAGGGTTGGCAAGTATGCTTTAGAGTACAAATTGCTGAATTTGCACAATTCTTGACCAAACAGAGCACAGAAACCGGAGATGAGGATGCTCAACCTCAGTCTACCATCTGATTGCGTAATACTTTGTAAACTGGGTTGGCTGGATGGCACACATGCACGTTTCTGTTTGTCAATATAATGTTTCCAGAAACATTAATTTTACACCATGACTTTCTACAACCTGTGCTATATCTTTAAATGTGGCATCATTGTGTTTGCTAATCAGACAATAAACTGCAGCTAAATGGGCACAGTACCATGGCTCTACATGAAGGGGTCAGACCGTACGTGAGGCGGCAGGTGCTTGTCGCTGCCGTCTTTCTACAGAGAGGAAAAGCCTAGACAGCGCCAATGTGTCAGCAACAAGTCAAGTGCAATACATTGGTTTCTTTATTTTTATGCTCTGCTGAATCTGACAGCCAAGAGCATATACTGTACGGTACATTAAAAACTTTTATCACAAAGTATTATTGCTTTTCTTGGAGAAGGATACAACATGGACTATAATACAAATAATGGTTAGACCACAAATGGTTTTAACGGACAATAAAGAAGTATTTGAATTTTTTTTTCTATGATATTTGAATTATTCAGGATTTTTTTTCTTGTTATCGTCCTAGTGAGAAACATTTAATAACAGTGATTAGAGTGTATCATTTAAGTAAAAAAAAACAACCTCCAGAGTATTATCTCTATCATCACTATCTTTAAATAAGGTATTCAAGACTGACAGAGCTTGGCAGAAAAAATGTCACGGCCCTAAGTACACCAGTGCGCTGACGCATCTTCGGGAGTGCGATAGGCGCGTGTCAGTTCGGCTGCAGCAAGCAGCTGCAATCAATCGCCAGCAATCAGCACACCTGTTACTGATGAGAAGACCTGCTTTCTTAAACCAGCACAACCTGCTATCCGGGGCAAGAACGTAGCGACCTGTTCAGTACAGTAAGCCGACACGTCAGCGCTATGCGCACTCTTTGCTCTCTGTGTTTTTCTTCACCATCGCGTTTATTGTATCGTGTCCTCCTTGTCGTTCCAACAGCAGACCTCCGTTCCCGCGTTACGAGCTGTGCGTCTCGTCTCCCCGTGTTCCCTCTGCTTCCCTGACTGCCTCTTGGATCTCGACCTCCCGCCTGGACACGGACCTTTGATGCCTCTGTGTCGCCCCCAACTTCCTGCTTATCTCACGGACCTACGAGCATGCTCTGCCTCTATTGGACTTCGTCTCTCGATCAACACTCCGGTAACGCTCAGCAATTAATTCCCACCATACACATTTTGGATTAGTACACACACTTCATTTATTATTTATATATATTGTGCAATATATATAAATAAATATAGAGCTAAACGCCATCCCTCCTGTCTGTGATGTCTCCTTCCTCCTGTGCACACAACGAAAAACAAAACAAAACTAATTGACTAGTAGAAGAACGTGTGAAAAAGCAAGCTTAGTTCAAATGGTGTACCTGACAGAAGACATTAATTACAGGAAGTAGACACTGCAACAAGAAAGGGCAAATCCGACATGCCTGGCATTTACAAATGTACGGCGGTTACGTGTTTTGGCTTTTTCCAAATGGATTTTATGCGTATTGATTTTTGCAAGTCGTACAATGCTAGATCAGCGCGTGTTACGTTCATGTACTCCCATCAATACTGTATTATAATTGATTGGATTTTCATGTAGCCCTCTCCTCCTTGTATTTAAGAAAGCGTTTTTGCTGAGCTTCTGGAGTCCTAATGATGGCGAGGCAAGTTGGAGAGTAAAGGTAAGAAAAGGTCAGAGGGGGATAAATGACTATTATACTGTATAGTGGCATCCTCCATGTATTTACAGAATAATCTTCAATAAGGTCCTCTCACTGTTAAACAAGCTCTATAGCCTTTGTCGTATATTCTCTGAAGGTGTAGATTAATATGCACATTTATATTGTACATTAGTGTCATGCTTGCTTATAAGGCAATGCACATACGGTATAGTGTATACTCTGAGGACTATCCTAAGCAGCAAGAAATTATGCTTTGGGCAGTTTAATAGGCGAGCATGCAGGGTTACATTGTCATACCGCTCTTGTTAACAGTTAATAATTCAATGTCCAAAAGGGAATAAGAAGAAGCAGATCTTATTTAATCCTAACCCGTCTCCATATCACATTAGTCAGTGATACATTTGTTCACTTCCTGTATTCCTCGTACACAATAGGCTCGTAACATCGGACCCTGGCGAGACCCAAGGATGAAGCCAGAATGCACTGCTACCTCCACAGGCAAACCCAAACCGACCCCTCTGACACTCAAGCACACCTGCCCAGACGTCCAATGCCTACAAGGGTGTGTAATTCTTAGATACACCAACAATTTGGCAGTTCAATTAAAATAGTCACTTGAACATGTTTTTTCATTTGCCGTTACCCTGAGACCAGGATGGCACCTAGCAAATGGTACCTCGAATTTGCGAGTCTCCAATGCACCCCAACGGAAGCGGCCACATAGCGCCACTGGCAGGATTTTTGATCGCTGCCATCTAGCTCTGCCAACAACAGGAAATGACACAAAATCCGACACCAAGCAACTGGACATGCACACCCAAAGCTGCAGAGAAGGCCAAGCCAAGAACACCGCCTCACATGCCAGTTTTCAAAAAGATAAAAGAAAGCAAATGATAAAGATGTACAATGATAGAATTCACATCTACAGTTGAACGGTAAAAAATAAAAACATAGCACAAATGTTGCAGATATCATAATTCAGTGGAACATCAACTTAGGAGTGTTATGAGATAAAAGCTGTCTCTTGGCTAATGTTTATGCTTTAGGTCGCAAGCAAAAATTAGAGTTACAAACATTCCCGCCATTAGTTGGTGTTGCAAATGTCACAGTGAACCTCCTAAGATACAACCAAAACATCTGGTCTTACTCACGAGCATGAACTTATAGCTAGAGATAGACATAACTTTGTTTTTACATCCATGGGAAGGGAGAAACTGAGTGTGAAGGACAGTGCTGAGAAGAAGAAGTGAATGATAATTATTGAACTAAATAACAAAATCAAACACACAACGTGTCGCCAACTTGGTGAAGCAATTTGAGCATATCACTGGTAGTCTGTGCCATACTGAATCTAACGCCAGCCGTGTTAAAATAGTATCTAATCGGTGGCCATTTATCCATGAAAATATGGAAACATTGCTTACGGTGTGTCTGCCAGAGAAGCAGCTGGAAGGAGATAGATTGGAAAACAATTGATTTCACATAAATTCAATGAGACACGTGATTTGAGGTACAAATGTTTTGAGTTAAGAGCTCTGACCGTAACCAATTAAGCTCAAAAGTTGAAGTACGACTGTAAATAAGTCAATAAATAAATGATTAATTAGCAAAGAGGGTGCTTTTAGTTGACCGAATAATTTATGTAATTCATCAATTTAAGGATTGTTATTAATCATACAAATATTTCAACCTAATTAACCCCCCAGCAGCGCAGAATGACTCAAAATCCCTGAAAAGTCTGGCACTGTATTTCGGGCAATTTGTCCAAGTAGTGCGAGCGTAGCGCGTGGGCATATGTGCAGTTGATGTGGTAGTGACAGGCTGTGGAACCAAACAAGTCAATATGGAAAGTGCTGAACAGCACCATGTCCCTCTCCATGGGAAATGTGAGTAAAAAAAAGGTTGACAGTCGACTGACAACGTATTATGCACACTTACCGAAGCACTTCCAAATTAAAATAGCACATTATTAACACAAAAGGAGTAACCGCTCCACCTTATCCCCAATTTCCACTGGATGTGTAACGACTGATAACAGATAGGTTTCCATTCTAGTCAATCTGTCAGTTTCCACCACCTGCTGACGTGCTGTGTCATGGATCTGGAATGATTGTGGTAATCCGTAGCCCTCTGCAACATACCCGTTTAAGCAGAGCTTTTATTTTTCCTGGACGCCGGACACACAGCACAGACTTAAAAAAAAGGGTAGCAGTGAGCAGCAGCGGTGGCCGCGCCCGGGAATCATTTTTGGTGATTTAAACCCCCAATTCCAACCCTTGATGCAGAGTGCCAAGCAGGGAGGTAATGGGTCCCATTTTTATAGTCTTTGGTATGACTCGGCCGGGGTTTGAACTCACAACCTACTGATCTCAAGGCGGACACTCTAACCACTAGGCCACTGAGTAGGTGATGTCACTACCGCTGTGCATGCAGGGCTTCAACAGTGCATATCACAGACCCAGTCGGTGGGAATTCACTAACGACGGAGCACAGAGCAGCTGTTACGCATCCAGTGGAAATCCAGTGTTAACGCAGATAAATGGAACAATTGATGAAAATAAAATATTAATGACATTTAATCATGATTAATCAAAATAAATTCACAGCAACCTTGTAATTATTCAGATTATACTTTCTAATTTTTAACACCATTCATTTTTACCTTTTTACTAATTTTTACACTTATATGTTCCATGGTGGATTGTATTGTACTTTCTTTATTTAATACTGAGTTATAAAAAAAACATTCCAAACCAACCTGGCTTTTAACGTGGAAGGTACTGTTTTTGAGACAAAATATAAATGGACCTTGCATGCGGCTAGTGCCATAAACACATACTTGCCAACCCTCCCGGATTTTCCGGGAGACTCCCAAAATTCAGCGCCTCTCCCGAAAACCTCCCGGGACAAATTTTCTCCCGAAAATCTCCCGAAAAACAGGCGGACTCAGGTCCATAATAACAAATATTTTATTTGAGTATTAACCCACAATTTAAACAGCATACCTGCCCAATCACGTTATAACTGTAGAATGATGGAGGGCGAGTTCTTGGTTTCTTATGTGGGTTTATTGTTAGGCAGTTTCATTAACATCCTCCAAGCGCGACAACAACAGCAGTAACGTTTTTCGTCTACCGTAAAGCAGTTCGTCTGCCGTAAACAGCAATGTTGTGACACTCTTAAACAGGACAATACTGCCATCTAGTGCATTTGATGAAAGCACTTTTGTGCGTGCCACACATCAATGCATGATCAGAGAGGGTGTTCAGCATGGTTCGAAAAATAGTGACAGAGAATAGAACAAGGATGGACAATTCAACCCTTAACTCAACAATGAGTAGATGAGTGTTATGTGTGTGTATATGCGTAAATAAATGAACACTGAAATTCAAGTATTTATTTTATATATATATATATATATATATATATATATATATATATAGCTAGAATTCACTGAACGTCAAGTATTTCTTATATATATATATATATATATATATATTATCTAAAAAATATATATGAAATACTTGACTTGGTGAATTCTAGCTGTAAATATACTCCTCCCCTTTTAGCCACGCCCCCAACCACGCCCCCGTCGCACCCCGACCACGCCCACCCTCCCCCCACCTCCCGAAATCGGAGGTCTCAAGGTTGGCAAGTATGCATAAACATGCTGCTGAAAAATAGTCCAGTTGTAAAGTAATGTTTTGTCTGATTTCCTACAAAATTCTTGCTGAGCTAATATCGCCATGTAGGCTTTCAACAAAGCTATTTCATTGTTCATCATTTAGAGACGGCTAACAATGAAGCTGATGGGAGTCAGGATTGCGGTCATTAAAGAAGAACTGCACTTTTTGGGAATTTTGCCTATCGTTCACCATCATTATGAAAGGCATGACAAAGGATGTATTTTTTTTTAATGCATTCTAAATATTAAAAACATTCGTTCAAAAGTCTGCTTACAATGGAGCCTATGGGAGCCGCTCTATTCTGTCTATAACAACATCCAAACACCTCCATTAAGGTTTTATACACACACTGTAAGTAAATAGGTGATGTAGTAACATTAGTAGCACATTCATAATAACATTTAATATTTACGTATTTTGATCATTTTAAGCATTCGCAGCACATTATTTTCAAAAACGCATCACAACATTCTTTTTTTTTCTTTATCACTGATTTCTGCTCACTGCAGACTTTATGAGAGCCAAAAACATAATAAAACATCACTGTCTGCTGTCATTAGGATGCCGACTGATAGGATGTTTGTATATTCCCATTTAGGTGAAGAATGACTCATAATCTTTGCGAAGAAAAGGGGGGAGTGACCAGGCGTTTTTTCGTGTCGTTCTCGCCATTCCTGGGTCTAAATTGGATGTCAAAGTGTACCAACTTGTCGGATTATCTCCTCAGCCTTCTTCTGTCCAGGTGTGAGGCATAATTTATGATCTACAATAAACTTCCAAGGAGCAGGGACACAAGGAAACAGCAGATCACTCGATGATGTAAACATAGGGACACACGTTAGTGATCACGTCGCCGCTATAACTAGTTTGTCTGTGTTAGCGCTTATAATAACAACATCACTAATACTTAGTTAATATTTAAATCACAAAATGTAAATGGAGTATTGTAGGCGCTTTTTGAATGGTTATTTATTGGGTTTTATGGGCGGAATAGAGGACCTCCCAATGGCTCCGCTGTAAGCAGACTTTTATTTTCGTTTATTTAAAAGTAAGAATGCATTATTAAAAAAATCCATCCGTCGTCATGTCTTTCATAATGATTGTGAACGAAAAAGCGCAGTTCCTCTTTAAGCCCTCTAAAACACCCCAAAACAATACTCCATTTACATGTCGTGACCTGACTATTAACCAAGTATTAGCAATATCGTTCTTCTAAGTGTTAATGCTGAGGTAATACTTTTAGCGGCGCCGTGATCACAAAGAGGTAACTATCTTCTGCAGCTGTTGACATCGCCTCTGAGTTGGTGAAAGTGAATTATTCTTCATCTAAACGGGAAGATATAAACATTCCATCAGTCGGCATCCCAGTGAGAGCAGACATTGTACAGTAAATTATTGTTTTATTATGTTTGCAGTTTGTGTTTCTTGTTTAGCACTTAGCAATATTGTTATTTGCTGGATTTGCTTATCACACAGCTTCTAAAACTTGTAGCTCATCCTCTGTATATTCAGGCTCAAAAATAAAAGGTATATTGTCCCAAAATAGTCGTCGTTGGCTCTCATAAAGTCTGCCATGATTAATATTTGTTGTTGTTGTTGTTGAAGGAAATAGCAAACTTTGTGATGCGTCTGTGAAATTAATACTCCGCCGTATGCTTAAACTGACCAAAACAGGCAAATATTACAGCTAATTATGAATCTGTATGTTACTACATTACATATAGGCTTACAGGTAGTATATAAAACGATGATGGATGTTTTTGTATGTTTTTTAGAGTGCTTTATAGGCGAAATAGAGCGAATGCCATTACCTTCATTGTTAGCTGACTTTTGCCAGCATTTATTTACCAGTTAGAATACATAAAAAAAGAAAAACATGTGTGTGCTTGTCCCACATAAGGATTGTGAATGGTAGGCAAAATTCCAAAAAAAAGTGCAGTCCCCCTTTAAGAAATTGTATCCGTCGTCTGTATTAGGAATTTGATTTCATCTTTCCCCTACTGACCTTCTATGTTATATAATAACCAGAACTCAACCTCCATTATAAAACTCTCACCCCCACTACCATCTAATCACTTCTTCTCATCATCATCCTCTCCCACGGCTCTCTTATAACAATAGTAGATCAGCTCTCACTTCCTCTTTATAACATGTTCTGCTCAATAGCTGCATAATGAGCTCATTTACAGAACATTGGTTTGCTATCCATAATTAAATCCCTGCATTATTTATTGGATTCCTTTGCTGATTTCTGCTCAGGAAGACATGCTAAGAGTAGTTTCTACCATAGCCAAGACGGAAATGGTCAGTGGATCAGTTTGTTCCATGAAAAATATACAAAAAGTTAGCATGAAGTCCAATATAAAGTCCGATAGAGCAGTGTTTTTCAACCTTTTTTGAGCCTTTTTTGCGTTGAAAAAATGCGGGGGCACACCACCAGCAGAAATCATTAAAAAATGAAACTCAGTTGACAGTAAAAAGTCGTTGTCGCAATTGTTAGATGTGACTTTAAAGCATAACCAAGCATGCATCACTATAGCTCTTGTCTCAAAGTAGGTGTACTGTCACCACCTGTCACATTACGCCCTGACTTATTTGAGTTTTTTGCTGTTTTCCTGTATGTAGTGTTTTAGTTCTTGTCTTGCGCTCCTATTTTGGTGGCTTTTTCTCTTTTTTTGGTGTTTTCCTGTAGCAGTTTCATGTCTTCCTTTGAGCGATATTTCCCGCATCTACTTTGTTTTAGCAATCATGAATATTTCAGTTGTTTTTATCCTTCTTTGTGGGGACATTGTTAATTGTCACGTCATGTTCAGATGTACTTTGTGGACGCCGTCTTTGCTCCACAGTAAGTCTTTGCTGTCGTCCAGCATTCTGTTTTTGTTTACTTTGTAGCCAGTTCAGTTTTAGTTTCGATCAGTTTAGCCTTCCCTAAGCTTCAATGCCTTTTCTTAAGGGCACTCACCCTTTTGTTTATTTTTAGTTTAAGCATTAGACACCTTTTTACCTGCACGCTTCCTCCCGCTGTTTCCGACATCTACACAGCAATTAGCTACCTGCTGCCACCTACTGATATGGAAGAGTTTTACACGGTTACTCTGCCGAGCTCTAGACAGCACCGACACTCAACAACAACACATCATTTGCAGACTATAATTACTAGTTTGCAAAAAAATATTTTTAACCCAAATAGGTGAAATTAGATAATCTCCCACGGCACACCAGACTGTATCTCAGGGCACACCAGTGTGCCGCGGCACAGTGGTTGAAAAACACTGCGATAGAGTACATTAGTGACTCTGATGGACAGGAATGGACACTTTAGCTTATTTCTGATGAGAAAGGCTCACCTGTAAAAGTAGGAGCAACCTCGCACTGTGTTGTGGCCGAAATATTCCTGGGTTTTCTCATTGCCAAAGTCCTCCAGAGGATCCGACCAAAGCAGGTCGCACATGGGCCCGAAAGCCGGCGGCTCCTTAAACCGATCCAACTGAACAGGAAGAACACATGCGCGGTTCATAAAAAGACAAAATGACTCCAGCCAAAAGCTGTATTACCTTTTTAATATCGTCTAAGGTGTGTATTTCGGGTGAGAGTCCGCCGTGGACACACAGAAACTGCTGGTTCATGAGCGCAGCCAGAGGAAGGCAGTCAAACGCATCCATACACGAGTCGTACACCTGCTCCGAATATTTGATTTTACCTGCCAGGCAAAGGGAGGGAACAGGTTGCATCAGAACACCCTCTGACATGTGGGGTAAAATATAGACCTTATGATAGACACTCACATTCTTGTTTGAAGGTGAAATATTCTGTCAAATGTCTACATTCATGATTTCCACGCAGTAAAAATAGTGTCTTTGGATAGAGGATTTTCAGCGACCAAAGATATAAAACACACTGTTAAGAGAAAAATGAAAATGCAGTTATTATTTTTACAAAATAGGACATATTTCCTACCAGGTGTGTCAGCAAAGGTTTCAGAACTGGTGTCACAAAAGCTACGTTTCAAGTCCAAACTACACTATTTACTCTTCAAAGTATTCTAACGCACTTTCCAAGGCTTCTCTGCCACGTCTTCATGAACCGTGAAGCAAACGACACAAGAAGTCTTTGCAGATGTGCTTGTTGATCATCATCATCATTCCTGGAACTTTTCTGACACACCATATGTATTTAATATTATACATGTACACAAGCTTTCTATTCTGTTTTATTCTACTTTGTGATGGCCTCACCTCAATACTGAAGTAGCCACGGTCCACATAGTCCCCCAGGAACAGGTAGCGTGTTGTGGCTGGTGATCCTCCCACTTCGAAAAGCTTCATCAGGTCAAAGAACTGCCCGTGGATGTCCCCGCATACTGCAAATCAACACAAGGACATTGGATTTTAGAGTGTGAAAAACTGTATTCATTTGTTTTGTTCAGTAAGTCCTGCAAAATGCAAAATTATTTCATCAAAACTCTACATGAGTAAACGGGTGCAAAAACCCTGGGTAAAAACTTTTTTAAAGTTACTTTTAAAGCTTTAAAGAGTTCAAACCACTGCCAAGAACGATGGCATGTGAATGATTAGTTTTTAAAAATATACATATATTTTTAATTAACACTTATTTTTACACTTGCAGTACTGACATTTTGATTTCAGAAGTAGTAAGTTTGGAGTAATATGAATGGGAAATCAATGAGAATTTTTTTTGTACAAAATAACAAAATGAACAGAATGAAATAAATAACTTACATTTTTCAAGACCGCAGTTCATTTTAATGTTTTCCTTGTATGTCCTGGGTGGGAATCAAACCACTAGTTTCCTCTTGTTTGGATTTTTTTATCTGTCTGATTGCTCATGATTCATATTGCCGGGTGGAGGCCAACTCGCTCTTGTCTCGCTTCTCACCGCTGATTGGTCAGCTGCTGCGCGCTCTCAATCACTGTCACATTGGCAAGAGGGCAGCCCCAGAAACCAAATCCATGAGCTCGTGAGCGGTCTTAAGGTGACGACAATATTCAGCCTTACTGCGATGAGGTGGCGACTTGTCCAGGGTGTACCCTGCCTTCCGCCCGATTGTAGCTGAGATAGGCTCCAGCGCCCCCCCGCGACCCCATAAGGAATAAGCGGTAGAAAATGGATGGATGGATATTCAGCCTTAGCTCCTGTTTTTCCGCCTGGTGCTAGTGTTTGACTTGTCTCCGTTCAATAGCGTAACATCTTTTTTAGGCGTTAAAAAGTGCGGGGTACTAATACGTAATGCGATTTTTTTAAGGAATAATTTTTAGGGTACAAAAAAAATGGCACTCTACTAATAATTATTCAATTTTTTGCTAAGAAAATATTTTAATTGGTTGTAAGAACAGGATCACTATAGAAAAGTGGTGCATTTATTTTTCAAAAAATATTAATTTATTATTGATGAGACATATATTATTTGATATAAGACAAATTAGCTTTGAATATATTACTATAGCTTAGCATGAATTGACCTAAATTGGATTGGTTTTAGCATCTTTAATGGACTGTGCCCCCCCTACATCCTTTAATATTAATGTATACAACGCTCAATGGAAAAACACCATTGCTATAGAACAATGAAAGATTGAAGTAGATGTACACTTATTCAGTAGAAAATAATTAAATGGACAAGAGAACAACAGTGAAGACGCATGCTGTCGTCAGGGTCATAAAATCAGATGTTTATGTTCTCTGGCTGAAAGGCTGTCGGCCTCCAAAGTGAAGCATGCGAGAGACACAGACTTTTTTGTACTGAGCATTGTATGACTTCGCATTGCAAACAAACGTCTCATTTCCTCGCGGCCCTCAATTTTTCATTATCATCTCTCGCTCCGTCTCCCTCCTCTCTCCTACTCACCCTCCATTCTCCTCTCTCTTTTCCTGTCTCCCCTATCAGCTCCACAGTGGCCTTCGCCCACTCAAAGCTTAGAGCGATGTGAGTGGGAGACCGCTAGTGTGACTAAAGCAATCAAACACACACACACACACGCACACACACACACACACACACACACACACACACACACACACACACACACACACACACACACACACACACACACACACACACACGACCACGTACGTACAGTACATGCACGTACACGAACAAACCCAGCGTCCAAGTAAAGATTTTGCAAGTGCACAAATGTCTCAACACACACACACACACACACACGCGCACACACAATAATATCACACGGCTGCTTCATTGCTCATCCATAAAGCTTCTATTTCTTGAAACCCATTTGCTGCGTGCCACCTTTTCAATGAAAGAACCTTGCTGCTTCCAAATAGCTATAATTAAGATGGTGGATGACTAAGTAAATGCATAAATGTGTTATGGGTTTGGTGTGTGACCTAAACTAACTCTAAAATCAACTTATTGTATGCACAAATTAAACGATCATAAACTTATGTGTCATATTAGAGATGGAAAAATGGGCAAATTTGATGTAAATTTTCACTCAGTCCCTAAAGTATGTGAGATTTCTACTACATTTCCTCCCTTCCTAATAAACTGACATAGTGAGTGGCTAAATATATTGGTCAGGCTTTGAAGCTGCAAAAACCTCAGCTTGAGGAAATGTATCCCTTGATGGCTGTACACCCAGAATAAAAATGGCTTCCTGGCATGTTTAGCTCGAAATAAAACTAGGCCACAACTTAGGTTGATCAGAGGGAGACACACTGGCAGGTTGAGACTCAGCCAACATTTGAAAGTGTCGCAGTTTCACCGTGGTGCTAGTTTCTGTTTATGATTTAGCACAAAAACAATGTGCAGTACAGTTTCTTCACGAAGGACTTATTTAAAAACATGTATGTCAAAGATTAAAACAAATATTTGTTTGGGATGTCATTTATGATAACAATACCTCCAGGATGAATGATTTACAAAGAATGTGCTTATGTTACAGTACCTCACACTTTTTCACATGATTTGATTTCCAACAAAAATATCTTGCCCAAATTTTTACCTCGGTTAACGTGTGGCCAAATATTGGGCATAAAAATTTGCCTGCCTATCATTCGGTGGACTTTGGTGACTCGATATTTGTACTTTTTTATTGACTACGACTGCAAAATAAGCCACCAAGGGCCAAAGAAAGTTGTGAGTGGCAGCACTTTTGGTAAACACCATTGAATTTAAGAAATAACTCATAGAAAAAGTACAAAGGTGGCATTAGCATGGCGGTCACTTCCCTCATCACTGTAAAATGAGTCTTAAAAAAGGTAAAAGTAATGTTAAATGTTCATTTGTCCATTTTATTCTTCACTTATATGTGGGGATGGGTATCTTTCACATTCGAACCAGTATTGAACAAATTCCCGGTGCCTGAGAATATCTATTGCTACTCAACGGTACACATTTTTGGTAGTTTTGTGTGTGCTCATGTGGTAATAAATGTTTAATTATAAAATATTATTTTAGGGGTGTCCGATAATGGCTTTTTGCAGATATCCGATATTACGATATTGTCCAACTCTTTAATTACCGATACCGATATCAACCGATATATGTAGTCGTGGAATTAACACATTATTATGCCTAATTTGGACAACCAGGTATGGTGAAGATAACGTACTTTTTAAAAAAATTAATAAAATAAGATAAATAAATTAAAAACATTTTCTTGAATAAAAAAGAAAGTAAAACAATATAAAAACATCCATCCAGCCATCCATTTGTTACCGCTTATTCACTAGTAATTAATGAAAATTAGTCAAATTAACTGTTAAATGTTAGTACTATTAGTGGACCAGCAGCACGCACAATCATGTGTGCTTACGGACTGTATCCCTGCAGACTGTATTGATATATATTGATATATAATGTAGGAACCAGAATATTAATAACAGAAAGAAACAACCCTTTTGTGTGAATGAGTGTAAATGGGGGAGGAAGGTTTTTTGGGTTGGTGCACTAATTGTAAGTGTATCTTGTGTTTTTTATGTTGATTAAATAAAAATTAAAAAAATTTAAAAAACGATACCGATAATAAAAAAAACGTATTATCGGATATCTCTAATTATTTTTGATCCAACATTTAACACTGAGCTGATAACGATAACTGTGCTGTCCAGTTGTTATGTTCTGAGTCTCATTTGCAAGTATGCATTCATTTCAGTTTGTCCTCAATGTGTTGCAGTAGCTAGAAGGTAGTCTATTGCCATTAAATATAATGTCCCAATTTGTCTTTTGTTGAGCCCTACACAGTGTTTTGATGGTAAGTATTGTGCTTATTACACAGCAGCTGTTTGATTGTAATGTGTATCTTAGTTGTAGTTTTCATTACCTAATTTGGAGAAGTTTAAATCGCCATGTAAAATCGCTAATGCTAATCCGTAGGATAAATATGGCATATCTTATGTAAATTACCATTTAGCAAACGGCATAGTTAAATTGCAATACCATTCAATTGCAAATTCCTTTGAGCATTTAACTATTTGGGTGCAAATCTGATTGTTGATTTTGCAGATAATTTTTAGTTTGATCCAAATAAATCTGATTGATTGATTGAGTAACCAAATAAGTGCTTGAGCATCTGCAGAGTTTGCAACCTGCCGTGGCGTCACGTGCAACCAAGGATTGCGTGAATCGCTAGTCGGTACCTACAAAAGTACCAAACTTAGTACCCATCCCTAATGATAGAAATTCCTACCAGTTTGAATGCTTTTTCAAATAATTTGCTTACGCAGTGGTACCTCGGTTTTTCGTACGACCCACTTTGCGTATGATTTGGTTTTCAACCAAAAATTAGCCTCGTTTTTTATATGCAGTTTTGGTTATCGTACAGCCAAATATTACCCATATCAAACTTGTCCGCTTGCCTGCCTATCATTCCGAGGAATCAAAAACTGCCCAAACAAACAATCTCAGATGCTGGTGAGTATGAGTATGATGCAAAATAAGCCACCAAAATTCGGTTTTCGTCTTACCTTTCAGAACAAATTAGTGATAAAACCGAGGTTGCGTCATAATGTCAACATTTAATGATTAATGAATGTGCATGCTTTCCTATTGAACAGGGTTAATAAACATTTGTTTGTATTGTTTGGTCGATTGCTGGAGTAAACTTCTTTAAGTAAATGTTTTACAAACTTTTTACCACCTCATAAATCATTTTCTTGTTTACTGCCACAGTTTTTGCCACATCCACCATTAGACACATTATGAGGTATTTTTCTCTCCCCCGTCTATCTTGATTACAATGGTTGCTGGTTTTCTCCCCATCTTGTCATCTTTCTCACAAATCAACTACCTTATTGCCCCTTGTGTTCTATACCCAACAGTGTCTCCTCTGCATGATTAAATGAGCCTAATTAAATCCCAATTTTCAGCGCAGCTGTTTGTTATTCAGATCCTGATTGTGTAGCTCCTCTTACTGCAGTTCTTCCTAGAGCAGACCTGGGCAAATTAAGGCCCGGGGGCCACATGCGGCCCGTTAAGCTTTTCAATCTGGCCCGCCGGGCATTCCCAAATAATTTTTTTAGATCTTTAAGATGGAAAGTGTAGCTGCCATTATGATGTGTAGTCATGTTTTCTAATGACCGTAAGTCTTCAACTATACAAAGTATTTCAATGGTTGGAATCTGCGTTTTTTGATGATATACTAGTTACTATGATAATCTAATTAGTTACAATGGTCATCTAATTAGATACTATGGTAATCTACGTCACAGCAGCTCAGACGAGGCACCAAACAGTGTGGGCGGGGAGCGTTTCCACAGACGCGGAAGGAGACTTTCTCAACAAAGTTCTAAAGCTTAGTGATATATCAGATGTATCAGATTGTAGGTGGGTTTATTTTGAACCTTTTGCGTTCATATTTCACTGTTTGTTGCATTTTTGTTGCGTTTCACTTGATTGTAAAATGTGTCGATCGAAAGGGGGTGTGACGTTCATATTTTGTCAATATTCAGTGTTTTATCCTTCATAGAAAATTTTTAAATTCCATTACGTTTTTTAAGGCGGTCTGGCATAAAGTTTTTAGCATTCAATCAGACATTATTGTGAAGTTTTGTATTAGTGTTCCTAAAAATAGATATGCCGGCCACCAGACACATTTTTTTCTCTAAATGTGGCCCCCCGAGTCAAAATAATTGCCCAGGCCTGTCCTAGAGCTTCAGTTCAAGTACGGTATTACCGTATGTTGACCTTTGCATCCTATAGCTGTACTTTCCAAACGTCTAAACTACCTGTGACTGGCGCCTCGATGTCCAGTATAGTTTTCTCCTGGCGAAGGATCGCCGCCCCTTCGTTGATGATTCTCAACGCCACGGCTTCCTCCACGCGACCTTCTTTGGTGAGGTGGGCCTTTAGGAGATCCACTCGAGGCTTTGCTTCGCAGTCGAACACTTCCTTCATGGTCAGACGGTGGCTTAAGGGGAAGGGGACAGCTGTGGATGGAGCACAAACACTGTAAACAAAAAAGTTTTGCAAAGTAGAAGGAGGTAGATGGATGACTATGGATGTAAAATCCCATTTGGGAAGCCATATACAGTATTGCCTAAAGGTAATACAGAGCTGCTGCATCCATCTTTTGCCGTATACGTGCAACATAGTCTAAAAATATGCACTGGCACAATAAATCCATTTGCAGACTCAAACAGTAAATTATTCAAAAGTACGTCTGACACCATTATTCTTGCGGAATAGGCATACGATTTGTTTTTTCCAAATGGCGACAGACATGCAGCAACAACAACCACAACATTTTTATATTTGGTACATGTTCCATCAGAACAGTGCACGATGGCCTCTGCAATAATTGATCTCAGGTGTAAATGCAGTGCAAACACAAAGGACAACAAAACAAACATTTTTGTTTGCATTGGAAGCAAATGAACACAACCTGAGCTAACATGAACCTGCCCTCTACTCATCCAGCACTCTCTCTGGATTGCAGAAGCCTCTGGCCATTAAAATGCACCACAGACTGGCTGGGAAACTGTGCAAAAGAGATCATTATTTCTGTGTCAGGAAAGGTTATTTATTAGATGTGCTCTGATCCCTGTGTACTGTGGCGACCAGCTTTCAGGCTCCGCGTATTGACGTTAATCTATAGATCATCTGGCTTAAGGGAGGAACTCTTTATACACGAGGGCGCTGTAAATAATTCAGATTAACTGGAGAAATAAGACAGATGATCGTGAAGTTGCAGATACCTCCGCTGGTAACACGAGCATGCACACAGCACTGCACGTTTAGCAAGTCAGCAAGTAGCATGCCTGCCAGATTTTAGTCCTGCATAGGCGAGCACGGGGCCCTCGGCAGTGCCAAGCACAGGGAAGAAAAAGGAACGTGTCTCAAAGCTTAAAGTGAACATGATCAACATGCTCTTTAATAATGAATGCTTGGCTAGAGAACTCTCAAAGTCGCTGCTACCGGGATAATGAGGCGAGCGCCAGCAAGTGTTTTTAATTGGAAGGAGAAAAGGAAAGGGAGTGGGGTTGTTCACAGTGTGCAGTGTGTATCTGTGATGGCGACGTGCGCTTTGACACATTAGCAGCACACATTCTGCACTGTCAACACATACACATAAGTGTTGGAAGTTGGAGATGGGTTGATGTCATCACTGCATGTGAAGTGTTTGGTGAACAATGCGATCTTGCTTTAGTGCACATGCAGTCAACCGAAGAGACAAACTAAATGGCACATGAATGAATGCAGCATCTCACAGGTTAATGGACAAATGCATAAAATAATAGCTGGGATACAAATGGTGTTCAACAAACAAAGGCAGACTAATGAATTTATTGAGGGTGCAGTGTAACGTTTACGTTGGAATTAAGTAAACGCAGTCTCAAAAGAATATCTGCAGAGGCAATTTTCTTACGAAACTTTCAAATTTCGATGTCCGGCACCTGAGCCTTGGGCTCTTGAAACTGCATCTCTCTTCATTATGTAGTTGAATAGCCCTGGCACACACACCGACTTAAGTCAACAAGACTATTATACCAGCAGTCGCCTGCCCCTTACACACACACACACACACACACACACACACACACACACACACACACACACACACACACACACACACACACACACACACACACACACACACACACACACACACACACACACACACACACACATCCTGATGTACAGTGGAAACATGAAAGACTTGAGCAGCAGAGTCAAACTATGAAATACTGTATGTTGCCGGGCAACAGCAGCAGCTGCAGCAGCAGCAGCAGCAGCAGTTTACTGTTGGCGTCGACCCAGTGCCGACGCAGAAAAATGCCTCTGCCGTTCTTATAAACGCTGCTGGAAATGCACATCAAATTTCATATTGAGGAGTTTCGACCAACTCCGCTGTGGCACCATCAAAACGGCAGGTTTTGCAAGGTGCCGGTTAAAGACACCACAAGGCAGTGTTGCGTTGCTAATGAGCAACCTTGAGTTCAGTCAGGAAATGCTCAATGGCTTCTCAGCTCAGCTTAACAAGACAGCGTGTGCTTACGGAGGGTCCAATTAACAAAGGCCCACCAGAGTCTTGGTAACATCGCCGTATTTGATACATATGGGAGGAAGGAAATGTACTTTACATGCTGTATCATATAGTCATAATCATAATGGGATCTTAAATATAGATGCAAGTAAATTACAGTAAATGCCCCAAGTAACGTGTCTTCTATTTAACTAACAGCCACGTTATGGGCTGTGTGGTCTACAAAAGCAAATAACTACCGGCATCTCTAATTGTTTGTGCATGGTCAAAAACTGTGGCTGTAGGCAACCTCCTTGGGTAGTAATTTTTTTTAGGTTAATACACAATATGGCCGAAGCTACACCGATCTCGAGTATAACTACAGTCTACAGCAGTGGTCCCCAACAACCGGGCCACGGCCCGGTACCGGTCCGTGGATCGATTGGTACCGGGCCGCACAAGAAATAAATTTAAAAAAAATATATATATATATATTTATATATGTTTTTATTTTTATATTTTTATATTTCTGGTTCCTACATTATATATCAATATAGATCAATACAGTCCGCAGGGATACAGTCCGTAAGCACACATTATTGTATTTTTTTATGACAAAAAATAAATAAATAAATAAAAAATACCAAACCCCACCCCCACCGGTCCGTGGGACAAATTTTCAAGCGTTGACCGGTCCGCAGTTACAAAAAGGTTGGGGACCACTGGTCTACAGCAGTGGTCCCCAAACACCGGGCCGTGGCCCGGTACCGGTCCGTGGATCGATTGGTACCGGGCCGCACAAGAAACAAAAAAAATAAAAAATACATTTATTTTTTTATTTTTTTATTAAATCAACATAAAAAACACAAGATACACTTACAATTAGTGCACCAACCCAAAAAAACTCCCTCCCCCATTTACACTCATTCGCACAAAAGGGCTGAGATAGGCTCCAGCGACCCCCCCGCAACCCCAAAAGGGACAAGCGGTAGAAAATGGATGGATGGATGGGTTGTTTTTTTCTGTTATTAATATTTCTGGTTCCTACATTATATATTAATATAGATCAATACAGTCTGCAGGGATACAGTCCGTAAGCACGCATGATTGTATTTTTTAATGACAAAAAAAAAAAAATATATATATATATATTTTTATTTTTATTTTTTTTGCAGGAGACATCTACCACTTTCTATGGCCATTTTAGACAGAGTCTAAAGTGCATCTAAATGGAACATTGCATGTTGTCTTCTGCTCACTTAACAGACACAGTTCACTTCGCACACGTTTAGTAGCTCATCTTTGCGTGTGCTATCAAGTTTGCACGTGTTTTAGTTCATGCAAACCTTCAGTAAATCAAGCCCATAAAGAGCTCTCTTTGCTGTTGTAGTTAACGGAAGTAGCGCTCTGGGAAATCAGTGTGCTTAGGAAAGAAGTTAGGGTGATGCTTAAAATGACCAAAATACTGTAAATATTACATGTTATCATGAATGTCCCTGTTACTACATTACATGCATACTTACAGCATGTACATAAAACTGTGTTTTAGATGGCATTCTAGACAGAATAGATTATATCCCCACCTGCATTGTTACTGTAGCTGACTTGTACAATACATTTAGAACACACAGAAAAGAGACAAACGTGTGCCTCATTTAAGGATTGTGGATGAGGGGCAAAAATCGTAAAAAAAAAAAAAAGTGTATCTTCTCTTTTGGCTCATTGGCTTGCACTGCTCAACTAGTAGGAATTAGTGAACTTGTCTTTGAACCGTGGAAAAGGTGCAAGACTGGACCACGCGTTACACAGGCCTGTTAATGTACCCCAATATGCTGTAACGCAACTATTCCAATTTCCTTCCTACAGGTTACTTCAAAACTCTTAAAGCAACCTTGACCGTTTGTGAGTCCTACCAAGTGGAATGAACTATTTTGCATTGTTTGCAAGGTGGGCGTACTCTCAGATTCAAGCAACTTTTTTTATTTAACTTTCATAGAAAATTGTTCCTATTTTAACATTAATGCTGTCAATTTATATAGATGAAATATCGACATAAAAGAAAGAAAATGTCAAAACTTCACAAAAGGCGTACATCCGGCCCGCCAAAACTTTTCATTTGGCCCACCGAACATCAGCCAAATAGGCTTGATGAAACCATTCATGAGTGCAGTACCACCGCCACACCACTGGGGCCAACAGCAAGGAATGTTTCACGATGAAGCAGCAGTGGAGTGAGTAGAAGAAGAACAAAAATAGCACTATCAACCCTGAAAAAAATCTAAATAAATAGCAAAAATCTGACTTTTAAAGACGACTGGACAACAAAGTGCGAATGTTCTGCCCCGAGCAAGTGCGAGTCATTCAGTCATGTGGTTTGACCACAATGAAAAAGACTGAAAAAAATTTGGGGGACGAAGGCCCCCAGCCAGGTCCAGGGGGACAAGAGGGGCGACGCCCCCCGAAGCTCCTGGTTTTTCACCAATTTAACATGCTAAAATTAACAAAGACAGCACCATTTGAAGAAAATATTTTAGTGTTTAAAGACATGAAAACATCATTAATAGAACATACCTTGCTTCAAGTTGTTTCATATGTTTTTGGCGTTTCGCATGTACTTCCAAAGCCTTGAAACCTTGTGATCCATAGTCAATATTATCATGACACCACGTGCACAAAACCTTTCCGGGACGATCGATTTTCCGAATAAAATCACCGAACAAAGTCGTAACTTCCTTCTTCCCAACAGTATCAGTGATTTCCCTTTCCATCCAGTCCCATTGGACCTTATTTTTGACATGTTTATCAATTTATTTTACTCATAAAGCATCCTTTCTCTCGAGAACCGACATCGTTTACATATGGAAAATGGCGGTAATAACCATTATGAATGATAACGTTATTAACGTCATCATTCATAACAGATGTCCTGATTGGTCACAATGAACATATCGACCAATCAACTACGGCGTAATATAAACTACGTCTCGAATCTTGATTTAGGGTCGGAAAAAAAACGGAAAAACGGGAGATAATAATTATTTTTTTTCCGAGATTAAAAAAGACGGAATTCCGACGTTAGACGGAAAAATCACATGCCTGGATTGGTTCCTGTCGGACTTTTTAAGACACAGTATTCTAGACAAGCAGCAACAACCGTACAAATCCACACGCCATCAAAACACTTGGTCAAATTTTTTAAGGTAGGTGCGTAAATATATTTAGTTGGTTTTGTATTGAAATTACCGACTATGTGATGCCTTTTGTATTTCGAGGGCGATTAAAGCTATAGTGCTAAATTTGACCAGGGCGATAATGCTACACCTAGGTGTAGCATAAAATTAGGTTTATTTGTGATGAGTCACATACATTGTGTGTTTGAGTTATAAAAAAACATAATGGACGTTATACTTTTGTAATGTTTATTTTATGTTTTTATTTTCAGTCTTATAAACCTTAATGAAGGAAGAAGTGTAAAGCAATACAACTGAGAAAGGAAAATAATTCAAAAGAATTAAGGGACAGCAATTCTCGACAAAACGTCTGGAGCTTTTGTTTGTTTATGCTGTTAACTAAATCTGTTGATCTGGAAAAGAGTAGCGAGGGCAGACTAATGAATTTATTGAGGGTGCAGTGTAACGTTTACGTTGGAATTAAGTAAACGCAGTCTCAAAAGAATATCTGCAGAGGCAATTTTCTTACGAAACTTTCAAATTTCGATGTCCGGCACCTGAGCCTTGGGCTCTTGAAACTGCATCTCTCTTCATTATGTAGTTGAATAGCCCTGGCACACACACCGACTTAAGTCAACAAGACTATTATACCAGCAGTCGCCTGCCCCTTACACACACACACACACACACACACACACACACACACACACACACACACACACACACACACACACACACACACACACACACACACACACACACACACACACACACGGGCCTTCTTCATGAATTTAATTTAGTATTACTCTTATATTCTTTTTTCTTTTTTTTTCTCCGGAGTTTCTTGAATTACTTAACTAAAGGCATTGCAGTTTAAATCAATTCAATTCACCAATTTATTTCGAACACAACAAACCATCTACACAATTTAAACAATTAAGCATCTCCAATGAAATGTATTATTCTGAAAAAAACAAACAATAGTATTACTAAGAGAAAATTTTTAAATAAATCCTTAACATGTGAGAAGAAACTGTGTCGCTCCTGCCCAGTCATGTGAAACGACATGCATAACTGCTGCTAAAATCATCTCCAGCATGCTTGCCTTACTATTGTTTACAAAGAATGTCTTAATACTGGCTGTTTGCCCCTTCTGCTGTTGCTGCTATGTTACTTGTGGACTATACGTAAATGATACTAATAAATGATCATGTGATCAAAGATAGCTCTATTTTCCCTTTCACTTGTCTCATGCGCTCTCCTAATCATTGAAAAGTTCAATCAGCCATCATACAGCAAATCGGCAGATTTTGCATATAACAGCTTTCCTCCAATTAACACCTGCTTCCAATTAACGCCCCCTCCTCTTTCGGGTTTGGAAAAATGAACGCCCTGGGTATAATTGGAGCATTTATGGTATAGCAGGTGCATGCAGCAATGAAAGGTTGCATTGTATTTTGATTTGAAGGGAGATTTGTTGTCTGCTGTGTTATTATTAACTTTGCAATGTGATTATCAGCCACATTACCTAAGCCTGACTCATTTAGGTTTAAGTCTTGACTTGGACCCCACTGTGGATTTATCACGTTTACTCTGGTACTAGGTTTCCTCCCGCAGTTAAAAAACATGCTTGAGACTATAAATAGCCCACAGGCGTGAATGTGAGTGTGAATGCCTGTGTGTATATAAACAATGGGCGTGATCTACTAAGATCCAAACACCACGCGCTAAATAGTGTGTGCATACATAAAGTAGTGTGTACTATTAGTGGGCGTGAGAGTGTTATCTATTAACACTGCGTGTACAATTTATAACTGGTGCAGACTATTCAAATGAGGTTTTTGCGTGTACTACGCGGCTTTATATGAAGACACATTCCTGTCATCATGCTTCTTCCTCCTGTGAGGTTTTTTTCTGGGCATTTATAAAGCACTCCTGCAGTGCATCTACAACACAACCGCTGAAGGTGCGCTCATGGAAGATGCAAGTGTGCGCTGGATTGTTTCAGATGCAAGAAAATGCATATTGCAAGAAGTAAATTTTTTAAATAACATCCCCAATATGAAAAAACAAACGTCGTTTAAAAAAATGCCAGCAGACACCAAAATGCATACATTTATTTTGTCTTAATCAACCCCTAAAGTTATCCAGCAGCTATAAAATGATGTTGCCGAATAGACCAGTATTTTTCAACCACTGTGCCGCGGCACACTAGTGTGCCGTGAGATACAGTCTGGTGTGCCGTGGGAGATCATCTAGTTTCACCTATTTGGGTTAAAAATATTTTTTGCAAACCAGTAATTATAGTCTGCACATTATGTGTTGTTGTTGAGTGTCGGTGCTGTCTAGAGCTCGGCAGAGTAACCGTGTAATACTCTTCCATATCAGTAGGTGGCAGCCGGTAGCTAATTGCGTTGTAGATGTCGGGAGGCAGTGTGCAGGTAAAAAGGTATCTAATGCTTAAATAAAAATAAACAAAAGGTGAGTTCCCCTAAGAAAAGGCATTGAAGCTTAGGGAAGGCTATGCAGAACGAAACTAAAACTGAACTGGCTACAAAGTAAACAAAAACAGAATGCTGGACGACAGCAAAGACTTACTGTGGAGCAAAGACGGTGTCCACAATATACATCCGAACATGACATGACAATCAACAATGTCCCCACAAAGAAGGATAAAAACAACTGAAATATTCTTGATTGCTAAAACAAAGCAGGTGTGGGGAATAGAGGTCTAGGAAGACATGAAAGTGCTACAGGAAAATACCAAAAAAAGAGAAAAAGCCACCAAATTAGGAGCGCAAGACAAGAACTAAAACACTACACACAGGAAAACAGCAAAAAACTCCAAATAAGTCAAGGTGTGATGTGACAGGTGGTGACAGTACACCTACTTTGAGACAAGAGCAACATTGATGCACGCTTGGTTATGGTTTAAAGTCATATCCAATAATTGACTTTAAACTTTTTACTGTCAACTGTGTTTCGTTTTTTAATTATTTCTGCTGGTGGTGTGCCTCCGAATTTTTTCAATGCAAAAAATGTGCCTTGGCTCAAAAAAGGTTGAAAAACACCGGAATAGACAATGTGTCTTATATTTGCACGTCCTTTCTAGAGGTACTAAATATAGAAGCAAAACAGCGGCTGCAGAACAATTTCATTCTTGATCTACCAATCAATCAATCAATCAACGTTTACTTATATAGCCCTAAATCACGAGTGTCTCAAAGGGCTGCACTGTTGATAGATTACAGTGTGTGCTAAATAATTATGTTAGCAATTTCTCCTCCCAGTAATGTGGGCGTTCTGATGATCAGCATATATTCTGCATAGTCATGAAGACAGACACGCTAAATGCATTGTGCTCCTTATTTTTCCTCACTGAAGAGACGCAATCCTCTGCGCACAAGTTTAGTAGAGCAGCTTTGCGTGTGCTATCACGTTTGCACATGCTTTAACACGTGCAGACCTTCAGTAAACCAGGCCCTAAGTGCTCTGGGATTGACTGACGACCAGTACAGGGTGTACCCTGCCTTTCACCCGAAAGCTGGGATAGGCTCCAGCCCACTCATAACGCTGAATAGTTTTTTTTACTCATTAATTCCTCCCATATTGTTGCATAACAACCCACTTGACCTATTTTAATAATTCAACGCATAGTATAAAACAGCTCCTCATAATATATATATATATATATATATATATATATATATATACATACACAGTAGGTGCTCCTGTGGACCCCGTCCCTGAGTAACTGCCCTCAATATGCCTTAGTATTTCACCACAACACAGTGGTGACAGCCCCCTTGCAAAATAAACTTGCACGGACTAACAGATAATGCATTAGCATTCTGTTTCTTCTGTCACATTAGGACGTGGAAGAGAAATCAGAGAAGCTGTGAACTTGTAGTAGTTTCACTTGGCGGCTAAAAATAACTTGCTTGTCCTCAGTAGTCAGCTACACGGGCCACATACGACGACTCTGTCTCCGCTCATCACAATCATCTGCTTTTATCACCTCAGTGACACAACAGTATGGGTTTTCTTTGCATGTCCTTTCAGCTGAACCACCTTTTCTACATGATAAACACTGAGCACAGTTAAAGTACTACGCCAAGCACAATTCTATTTACAAAAAAACATGGCAAAGAAAAGTATTTGTTTAAGTTACCTTTTTTTAGCTACACATGAGGGGGATGGAATATCATAAACACCTCTCAGTATGATGCAGTGCAGGTCTACACCGCTTCTAAATACAACCACAATAAAAACATATTGTTAAATGGACATGTCTCTGACAGTTCTTTGGAAAGACCAAATTTTGGATACAGCTTGTCTATTGAAACCCCACGATAGGGTTCAACACACTACAGAAATCAGCAGTTTGATGCAATGGAAGACGTAATGAGGCGTGCGCCTGTAAAACATCAAATTGAGGGGATTTTACACCGATGAATCATGAGCCAGGAGCACCATAATAATGATGTGTCAGCAGCAGAGTCACAAATTGTGCGAGATAGAATTTGGGATGCGGGGCTGAACATTGTGTGCTATTCAGTGATGACACCCCGTGCAGTTGCTCTTTTATAGTAAGTAGCCAGAAAATTTCAAAATAATAGAATATTTGTTATTGTCGTTGTAGGTTGCGATCGCGTAACTCTGCAATGCATCATGCAAACAAGGGTCTTAGGGAGTATATGTTTGCAAAAGGAGATGGACAAAATGTTAGATACACCTCACAGTATGATGCAGTGTGGCTCTACACATGCACAACCTGCCACAATAATTGGTCAGACACGTTTCACATATTGGATGTAATCGTCAGCACGGGTGCCCAAAGTGCGGCCTGTGTGCCATTATTAAAGGGGTCATATTATGATTTTTTTTCTATATTTAAAACACTTTATTTTGGTCTACATAAAATGCTGTAAAGACCTATCTTCAAGCCACTTTTTGACTGCCTCTATAAACGGTTCAATTTGAAAGGCGGAGTTGTTAGATGCAAAAAAAATGAAGCCCTCCTTATCACACCCCCTCACGCTGTCTGCAATTTCGTGCCCGCCCCGGCAGCCTTGTTTAGTAGTTGTTTTTTTTGTTTGTAAATTTCTACTGAGTCTTTATCTCACAGAGGCAAAATCCTGGAAGTATAAATGTGTATATTGACAATACAATGCTTTTCTATGCATGTTATTACTTTTACTGCACTGCTGCTTTGACCACTTGTAAACAATAGAGGCTTGAGCTGGCAACACAGTAAGACACACTACAAGCTAAGTTAGTGTTGTGACTTGTGACTTGACAACAACAAAGAATTTTTCCTTCATTGGGTGTCCTCGTGAAACTGTTGTGGTACAACCGGTCCTACATAAATAAAAAATGGCAGACTCGTGCAACGATGTTTAGGTTTTCTACCATATATGGATAATTCGCTAAAGTCACAGTTTGGAAAAGCATCACAATTGAGGCAAATTCCAAACGGACCGTTTAGAGCAAGGGTGTTATGGCTGCCATTAGAGGGCCGCTTGTAACAGCGAATAATGTATGAATATGCCTCTGGATTTCATTTAATTACATAAATTGTTTTAAGTAGACTGTCGATTTAACAGTAAAAACATTACATCTACAAAATTTTACTGTAAAATATAGTCACTGCTTTTTTTTGTGGGGTGGGGCTTAGTTGCCAGAATTTATTTGTTAAATTTACATTGGTTTTTACAACATTATATTGTTAATGGAAAAACAGTACAAGTTATTTTTTTATTCTGGCAACTTAGCTGCCAGTTTTTCTACCGTAAAAACAAATGTACCGTCTTTCCAATTACAGTATAACACCGTTAAAAACAACAACCGTAGATTTTACAGTCAAAAACTGGCAGCTCAGTCAACACAGTTTTAACGCAAAAAACAGTAGTCGTTTTTTTCAATTTACAGCAATACGCTGTAAAAAACAATGCACAATTTATTGTCATTTTTATTAATATGATGGGTAGTTTGCTGTAAAGTTAGGTATCTTTATTTAGACAAAAACTTGTTTGGAAAGTATGATAATATACTGTAATATTTCAAGCAGTGCATATATTTTTTCTGTCAAATCGAAAAAAATCAATTACATTTAGTGAGAAAATATTAAGTACTTTATTGACACATATCATTTCCAGGTGTTGGTGGGCCGGATAAAATGATGTCGCTGGCCAGATCTGGGCCCCGGCCGGGTCTTGCGTTTGACACCTGTGGTTTAGAGTAAGTATGAAGGAAGGCAAGATTGTTTTTGTTTTTTATATCACCGCAATGCCTTCACAATTCGATTTTAAATGTTCGGACTTGTGCAAATCCCAAATAGAAATAAGCAGGTATCAATAGGTAAGAGAAGTTGAAAAGGGCCCCTATAAAAGTAATTGTTAATTAGCTCTAATACACAAATTGGCTTCTCGCTTATAAAACAAAGCTAAAATATTTTGTTTAGGGTATCTTGGCATATATTGACCGACATTAAATTGGTTTTAACATGCATCAAATTGCCATTTACTGACCTATCATGCATTGGTTGGGAACTAAAATGTGTCTCAAAGATGCTACCTCAGTAGAAGCATTTAAGTCCCATCTTAAAACTCTTTTGTATACAAAGGCCTTTAAATAACCCCCCCTTTTAGACCAGTTGATCTGCCGTCTCTTTTCTGCTCTGCCACTCTCTCCTGCGTGGTGAGGTTAATAAGTGACCACAAAGGAAGCGCTAGCTGTTCAAAGTCGGGACCCGGGGTGGACCACTCATCTGTGCATCAGTTGGGGACGTGTCTGTGCTGCTGACTTGTCTCCACTCAAGACGATCACAATGGACTGAACTCTCACATTATTAACTAGAACCACTCGACGTCCATTGCACCGGTCTCCTCCAAAGTTTCTACTTGTATCCCATTGAGTTGAGTTTTTTCTTGGCCTGATGTGGGGTCTGAGCCGAGGATGTCGTTGTGGCATGTGCAGCCCTTTGAGACACTTGTGATTTAGGGCTATATAAATAAACGTTGACTTACTTAGACTTAGTTCCTCCCATTCCTGTTGGAACATTGGGCGACGAGTCCCCTCCATTTGTTCCGGTCACTGGCGACCCTTCTTGCTCCATGCCAGCTGACTCCCATCTCTCTCAGGTCTTCCTTGGCTGTTTGTCTCCACATCTTCTTTGGCCGTCCTCTCTTCCTCTTTCCCCCTTCTGGCACCCAGTCCATTGCCACACTTGCCGGTCTCTCTCTTGGCAGTCGGAGTACGTGTCCAGTCATTCTCCTCATGTCAGAGACTATGTCAGACAATGGTGCTACCCCTACCCTTCTCATCACCTCTTCATTGGTGATGTGGTCTCGCCATGAGATCCTCAAGATGCATCTGAGGCACCGTCGGTGGAAGACATCCAGCTTGTTAGTAATGCTTGATGTCTTCATCCACGTCTCACAGGCATAGGTCACTGTAGGGATGACCACTGACATATAGAGGCGCAGCTTTGTGGACGTACTGATAGATTTTTAAGACCAGATGTTCCAGAGGTGTTGGAAGACTCCTGCAGCTTTTCCGATTCTGGTATGAACATCCTTTTCTGCGTCTCCAGTGTTTGAGATGTTGCTTCCAAGATACGTGAAGTTCTCAACGTACTCTATGCCTTGTTCGCCTACAGTGAGCAGTGGAACATTTTGGTCTTGTGCAACGGTCATGGCCTTGGTCTTCTCTTGGCTTATACGTAGGCCGACTTTTTCCCCTTGCTCATGCAGATTGTTGGTAAATTTTTGGAGCGCAGCATAGGAATGGCTAAGTAGAGCCAAGTCGTCCGCAAAGTCCAGATCTGCCAGTCTGCCCCCTCCCCACTTAATGCCGAGGTTTGCTCCGACGACAGACTTCCTCATGACAAAGTCTATGACAAATTGACAATGATGAACAGTAAGGGAGACAAGATGCAACCCTGTCTTACCCCGGTCACAATGTCAAAGTCGTCGGTTGTGCTGTTGGTGGTTTTCACTCGACAGGTGGAGTTGTGGTACAGGGCTCTGAAGATGTTGACGTACTTTGATGGTATACCGTATAGCTGGAGGATCTGCCACAGTGATTCCTGGTGGATGCTGTCAAAGGCTTTCTTGAAATCGATGTAATTGATGATGAGGGGTGTCTGGAGTTCTTGGCACTGTTCTATGATGTTGCGAAGAGTGAAGATCTGTTCCGCGCAGGACCTTCCCTTTCGGAAGCCGGCTTGCTCTTCCCTTAAGATGTTATCTACCTCGTCTTTTAGGTAGATAACATCTTAAGGGAAGAGCAAGCCAGCTTCCGAAATAAACGTTGATTGATTATTAATTAGCTGTATTACACAAATGGGCTTCTCGCTTATAAAATAAAGCTAAAATGTTTTGTTTAGGTATCTTGGCATATATTGACTAACATTAACTTGGTTTTAACATGCTGACCTATAAAGTACTGCATGAATTGCCTCCAGATCCTCATGGCAGAGTTCATCAGCCAAAGAAACAGCTGTGAGCGTGTCACTGGAGGCTCGGTTAGACGTGACTGTTATATTCCTCTGCGCAGGAGCACTTTCAGTAAGTCGGCCTGGTCAGTAAGGAGTGCAAATGTGTGGAACTCAGTACCTGAGGAGGTTAAACTGGTCACAACTTACTAACCTACTCAGTGGCCTAGTGTTTAGAGTGTCCGCCCTGAGATCGGTAGGTTGTGAAGTGAATTGTGAAGTGAAGTGAATTATATAGGACATGATTTTGAGAAATTAATCCACGCCTTTATCTCGACTCGTCCTGACTACTGTAATGCCCTGTATGTTGGCATTAGCCAGGCCTCCCTCGCCCGCCTGCAGCTCGTGCAGAACTCTGCTGCTCGTCTGCTAACACAGACCCGCAGACGTGAGCACATCACCCCTATTTTAGCGTCTCTTCACTGGCTCCCTGTGCGTTATCGAATCAATTTTAAACTCCTTTTATTTGTTTTTAAATGTCTAAACAACCTCGCGCCAACCTATCTCTCCGACCTCCTTCAGCATTACTGCCCCACCCGATCCTTAAGATCAGCCGATCAGCTGCTGTTGACGGTCCCTGACACAAGGCTGAAGCTTAGAGGTGACAGAGCTTTCGCCGTTGCTGCTCCCAAGCTCTGGAACGACCTACCTCTGAGTGTTAGACAAGCCTCCTCTCTTCCTGTTTTTAAATCTCTCTTAAAAACATACTTTTATTCCATGGCTTTTAACACTGAGTGGTATCCATCCTGCAATGGCGCTCCATAATACACCTGCTGTGAACCTGTTTTTATGTTTTTATGTTTTTATTTATTCTATTTTATTTATTTATTTTTTATCGTGTTCTGTTTGTGTTGTGTTGTGTTTGCTCGGTACTCGTTTTATCTTTTAACCTGCCCATTGTACAGCACTTTGGCTACCCCTGTGGTAAATTTTAAATGTGCTTTATAAATAAAGTTGATTTGATTTGATTTGATATTTATATAGCGCTTTTTCTCTAGTGACTCAAAGCGCTTTACATAGTGAAACCCAATATCTAAGTTACATTTAAACCAGTGTGGGTGGCACTGGGAGCAGGTGGGTAAAGTGTCTTGCCCAAGGACACAACGGCAGTGACTAGGATGGCGGACGCGGGGATCGAACCTGCAACCCTCAAGTTGCTGGCACGGCCACTCTACCAACTGAGCTATATTTGTGAGTTCAAACTCCGGCCGAGTCATACCAAAGACTATAAAAATGGGACCCATTACCTCCATGCTTGGCACTCAGCATCAAGGGTTGGAATTGGGGGTTAAATCACCAAAAATGATTCCCGGGTGAACACGGGGATGGGTCAAATGCAGAGGACACATTTCACCACACCCAGTGTGTGTGTGACAATCAATTGTACTTTAACCTTAACTTAAAAGGCTTTCACAAAAAAAATTGAAAATGTGGCTTATCAACGCCTACAGCTGCCAGCACTAAAAGATGAGCCTGTTTTGATGCTGAGATAAATGTTATGTTGTGATGTTGTATTATTGTATATGTATTGTTTTTTCTTTTTCTTTTAAATTGTAATTTTACTGCTTTTTTTTTTTTACATCATGGCCAGGGGACTACAGATGAAAACTAGCCTTCTGGCTAATTCTGGCTTCTTCTTTTTTTTTTTTAACCATGTATGTTTTATGAAATTGCATTGTCCCCTTTGAAATAAACTAATCTAATCTAATCAAATTGCCCCCTGCTGACTAAACTAAACTGAAATGTGTCTCAAAGTGCGCCTCGCTCTTTTGTCTGTCGCCTCAAGTGCAAAAGTTGCTGCTGCACTGAGTGAGCTGCACAGCCATTGCTCTAATAACACTGGTGGATATATTTGTGCACACCGAGCTGCTCCATAGACAACGCGAGCCTGGGCTTAAATGAGTTACGGCACAACTGTGCCAGCGCTTAATCATCCTCCATTGATCATCAGACTTGGTTTCCACGGTGATGCCCTGAGCGAGCATGTCCACCCATGCATCGTTGTGCTTAGTCCTCCATCAACACACATACATCTTCATAATTCTGCACGTCAAAAAATCCTGCTGCATCACTGCCCCCCGTCTTATTGCGGGAGCTCCCCCCCAAACCCCCTTTTAAGACCATTTCAAATGGTGACAGCTGAGTGCAAACATCAAAAATACATGAATACAGTTTTTAACATTTATACCACCATCGCTCCTCGCGCCGCCACGCGTGGGCAGCCTTGACACGGGCATTGTTTGTCAACACGGGAAACGGAACTTGATGGCCACGAACGCACCACGAATGCACGACGTGGAGAGCAAAAATAAAGGCCACGTTCACGACCGTGGCAGAAAGAAGATGTTACGTAATATGTCTAAAGGCGAAATGACTGAGTTGTTGTTTTTTGTTGTTTTTTTCACTCACATTTGACCACCCGATCGGCGGCGTTCAGGACGATGTCAGCGTTGGACATCTTCATGGGCAGTTTGCTGCGGTCGTCGAGGCTGGAAAGGCGTCCTCTCCGTAAGCAGAAGCCACTTTAGACAGATGAACTCTCAGGGCTGCTGCTCCAAATGCAGTGTGGGCGCTGTGGCATCACTCGGATGCTGAGGATGCGTCCCCTCCCCTCTCCTGCTCGTCTCCCTCCTCCGCCGTGGGTCGGTGCTGCGCGCCCGGGCAGGACTTGGTGCTGCTTCCCAGGCACGGATGGATGGCTGCTGGATGCTGGGGGTTGGGGGGTGGGTTGGGGGAGCTGGATGCGGGATGCGGGGCTAAGCTGCTGCTGCTGCTGCTGCTGCTGCTGTGGGGGAGGATGCAGGAGAGAGAGAGAGAGAGAGAGATATGGAAGGAGGGGGGTTGGAGGGAACTCCCACGCAAAAAATATTCACGGGACTGCCTGCTTGATGCAGCCGCAAGAAGGGGCTGCCCCCACGCACACGCACATCACGGAGTGTTCTGCTATTCCGTTTTTTATTTATTTATTTAATTTATTTTTTATTGTGCAAAACATCGTGTCAGTAATGAATCATGAGAATAAAGCAGCGTCAACAAATCCTTCATAAAAATCCACCAATAATTCGATTACACGTACGTGACTCCAAGCACATAAATTAGACGTACAACTAAAATGCATTGACACGCTATTTGAATCATTTAACTTCTACTGCACTTATTCCTACCTAGCAACGATATTGTAAAATACAAATTATGTATTACTGTACATAAGTCAAACAACAAAAAAATCCAATAATTTCGACTTGGAAAATGCTCATTCTGTGATTATTATTTTTTTTTTTACATTTTATAAATCTTTATCTATAATCTGCAACATTTACAAACAATCGAGAAATAGTAATAATCAAAACAAGTACAAAAAAACAGTACAAAACAGCCCCAGGGGGTTGTAAAATTAATAAAGTAACTAAAATAGAATGCAATATATATATATATATATATATATATATATATATATATATATATATATATATATATATATATATATATATATAACAAAATGTAAAGCCATAGGCTCACCTAAATTCCGTAAATAATTTTAATTTGGAACACAGCATCATAGTTTTCACAGCTTTTTGGTTGTTAGAGGTATAGAGTGTTTTAAAGTAGAGTTCTAATTATGCTCATTCTTGAATCTTTAAAGATATACAGTAGCTCCTCCCCAAACCTTTGCAGTTATACCCCCTGACCGTTAGGGGCTCCCATCTAAAAGGACGGCGGTGCTTCCTGTCACAATAAAAGAAGAAGACGAGGAACACTATAACGCATACACATCTTATAAGTAGACGCAGCATTGGCTGCTGTGACTCGAGAAATTCGGCCGCCATCTTGAAGTGGTGATGAGGAGCCGGCGAGCAGCCTAAACTGACAGTTGACAGGTAGAAAACAAAGATGCCGGGCTGGTGTTCAGCGTTTTCCTGCTCAAATGAGCGGACTGTTGAAAATAGGAATCGGGGGATTGCTTTTCACAAGTAAGATTTAACATTAACGTACTATTGGTTGTATTTTGTGAAAAGAATATTACCACAGAGTTGAGGAGCAAAGATCTTCAATAGTACTGAAATCGTAGCCGCTAGCAAGAGTATGACCATAATAGAATTGCTTGTCAATTAAATTAATTACATTTTAAAATGTCATACGGTACTTGAATAACAAAGTTGAAATAAATGATGAAGATAAAGATTGTAAGACAGAATTTGGTTTTATTCTGAATCCAGTGAAACAGATTGGTGGTTTTAGCTGATATAAAGACTTTCAGGTGTTTATATATGTTTATGTTCAAGTATTTGGCGGACGCTTTTATCCAAAGCGACATACATAAAAAATACATATAAACCAATCACTGTAAACATTATAATTTAAGGGAAGAATGCAATACAATATATCAATACAAAGTGTCAAGACAGAACACTCTCTGCTGCTGCAGCAACAGAGATACAGTTTATAGGTCCCTAAAATATGTAGCTATCTAATGTATTCATACATTGTTTATGTAGCATATACGCATATATATGTAACCTAATCATATTGTTTCTTGAATTTAAAAATAGCTGACCGTTTTTTCCCCCTACTCTGGGATTATATTCTCAGTTTTGATCTCGGACGTCTGGTCACTTATAGCATATAAGAATATTCTATTACTGTTAAGCAAACTATGAATAATAAAACACGCCAAATCATGTGTCCTTTATCATAGCTACACGTATGACAAAAAAAACGCGTGAAAATCAGTGGTATTCAGTGAGGTCAGATTAATTAAATGCGCTGACAGCTCATTTCTCCTGCCAAATGAATTGCACTGAGTGGAGCGGATCACCACTCCAAGATGGCGGCCCCGCGTCTCGTCAGCGCCAGTAGGCAGTAGCGCTTGATGCTTCGTCTACTTATAAGATGTCTATGCTATAACGTGTGTTGACGCGAAACAAATAATATGTTACAAAAATAAAATAAAATAGTAAACATACCTGATTACAGTGACGATCAGATTGTACAAAACTGGAAAAAAACAACAACAAAAAACATAGCCTTTAATATTTACGGCATGTCTTGATGGACTAGTCAGATTGATTAAAAGTATTGTAATGATAATGTCAATGAAGGATTTCTAATCACTGCTATGTTGGAATTGTTATTAATATTGAAACTGTTGTTGATATTATTCATTTTTGTTTGACTACTTTTGGATTGTTTTGTGTCATGTTCCTGTGTCTTCTCAATTGCTCTGTCGATTGCTATTCTGAATGTTGCTGGGCCGGGTTTGGTTTTGGAATTGGAATTGTGTTATTATTGTATTATTGTGTATTTTTTTGTTGGATTGATTAATTAATTATTTTTTTTTAAAGTCTTGATTTGTCTATGGCAGTTTCATCTGTCTATGATTAACAGCGTCATAATCAAGTTTGTATTATAGTTAGAGGGTCAGTAGTAAAGTTGCCACTAGATGGCGCCCTGACTCTTTTGAGTGTCCCTGTAAACACACCAGGCTCATGACAGTGGTTACTACTTTGTATTCATCATTAGCCAGCACAATTACCCTTCTCATTAAGAAGTGTATTCTTCACAACGGTTGTAAGCCGTCTAAGTCATACTTTTGGGGCTTTCTGCTGACTCCCCTTACCCTATAATGAGACGACAACTTGACTGCAAAGCAGGCTGAGCATGTGATAATGTGAGGATGAGTAATAATTCATCTATAGAAAAAAAGCCAGAATTGCTCATCTGAAAGCTCAGAGATGGACCTGTGGTTTTACAAAGGATAAAAAAAAACCCACACAATCCATGTTGATGCTCGCGGGAACTTAACAGATAGCAGCATGTTCAATATTGCATCCTGTGTCCTTGAAGGTGCCAATAGGAGCTCGGACTGATGAACCCAAAGCATGAAAGGAGGCTGGGTGTGACCAAGACGGATGATGTCATCGAGCTTTTGTCATAGTTCAGCATTGACACTAAATGAACCTCTTTGTGGTCATACTGTAGGTTATGTGCATTGCGAGCAAAAAGGGCAAATAATGAGCGGCTTACGGGTCCAACTAACTACAGAGAAGGACATTTTCTGACTGGCAGTCACACTGGTAGATGCTGTTGTTACTGGCATTGGTTGAAGTTGAAGTTACAGAAGGGAAAGGATTCATGTGGCCCCATTCCTGGGTGGATCTCGCAAGAGAGGAAGGTGGGGCCTCTGAGGGATTAATCATTATGCAAACCAGTCTGCTGAAAATTATGGAAAGCCCCATTCTACATAGCAACTGCCACAATTGCCACAAAACACATTTTAAGATATTCAACACTCTACTGCTGTCTTGCGGCTAAAGTGGATAGTGCACCACACCAAAATCCTCACGTTCCAGGTGTTAGGTAAACCGCGACGATTGGAACCATATGAATCCCCTTCTTACTGTAATGGTGCATTTCCAACGTATTATGAAGAAACTGACCAAGCTGTATGTTCATGTAATCTTACTGACTCTGAAGCTTCTAGGTTTATAAGATTGCATAGTTGAGTCAAGTCATTAATGATTAACATATAGTTACGATATTTTGTTGAAACTTACATACCTGGGTTTATTTGTGGATTTGAGTGCCTGATCACAAATAGTCTCGAAAGTAATGACTAATTGTATTAGTGGTTATAGTGTGTTTCTA
Source organism: Nerophis lumbriciformis (assembly GCF_033978685.3). Taxonomy (NCBI): domain Eukaryota; kingdom Metazoa; phylum Chordata; class Actinopteri; order Syngnathiformes; family Syngnathidae; genus Nerophis; species Nerophis lumbriciformis. Next base: position 18,205,422 of record NC_084556.2, on the reverse strand, counting down.
GTGAACAAGGCAGATACGGTTGATAACCCAAATTTATTTTTGGATGCAAGGGGCTGTTTTCAATTGGAAATTGATCAACAAACTATTATAACAGACATTTGTTCACAAGACACAACTGTTTTTTGGAGCCTACAATGCAAACATTTGAAAATAGTATTCAAATAAGGTTGGAAATACTGTACAATGTTCATCATAATACAGCAATAATGCACAATATTCCATATACATTATGGCAGGGATGTCCAGAGTTGTTCCACCAAGGGCTGCATGGAAAGAAAAAAAACAACCTAAGGACTCGGGGGTCATTTTGACATTCTACTTTTTTAACAGGCTAAAACAACCCATGTTTACTGTTGATGTTCATTGCATTCTCTAATATACCTGTAGTTGCACAGATTTATGGCAGACAAGAATGGGATAGTGTGTTAAGATTCGAGAGGGGATTATTTCGAACAGGAAATATTGTAGTTCGGATCTGAAATAAATCTTTGTGACACACCTCATATACTGTAAGAAGATATAATTTAAAAAACAACAACAATAACAAAAACTTCAGCCTGAAGTGAATTATATTTATATAGCGCTTTTTTCTAGTGACTCAAAGCGCTTTACATAGTGAAACCCATTATCTAAGTTACATTTAAACCAGTGTGGGTGGCACTGGGAGCAGGTGGGTAAAGGATCTTGCCCAAGGACACAACGGCAGTGACTAGGATGGCGGAAGTGGGGATCGAACCTGCAACCCTGAAGTTGCTGGCACGGCCGCTCTACCAACCGAGCCACAAGCTTTGTTTTATAGGGGAAGTGTGTTAATGTTATCATTTCTATTTGCTCTTTTTGCCATTTTCCCCTTGTTTTTTTGTTGAATTCTATTTTGTTTCCGCGACCCCAAAGGGAATAAGCGGTAGAAAATGGATGGATGGAATGTACCAAAATACCGAGCTGCGAGCCAGAGTTTGATTACCTCTTCATTAAACTCTTCACCAGTCAAAGGTTTGGAGACGCGTTCGCCTTGATTGAACGAGCAAGTGTCTATAAACGTTTGGCCTGTAATTCATGTAAATAAGAGGAAGATTGTATTGCAGATTAAATATATTGCAACAATATCAAAACTGTCTTTCTTTTATTGATACTGTGTTGTATAAAATATATAATACAGCACAATAGTCAGTATTTTGTCAAACACCTAGTCACAAAGTAAATACAATTTTACTTTTTTGTTCAAACACAAAAAAACATTTGCCATGTAAACATGGAGAATATGTGAATGCATGTCATGTGTTAAGTGTAATAATAGGCATTTGTGAGGGTGCCATAATCAAAACAATAATGGTGGACCATAGTTCTTTAATGGTACGTTTGCTGTACTGTATTGCAATCTTACTGCATCTGTTACTGACTAAAGCATCAATTTACTTAACAAAATAGTTTGAGATAAAACCTGGAAGAACAAGCAGTTGGTACCATTGCCATCTACTGGCCTGGTGTGCATATTGCAGCGTTTTCAGTCATTTATACAGGTTGGTGGGAACATGTGCAGACAATGTGCCTTATTTTGTAAACATACCCTTAATGTATTTCTTATTAAACTGTTTCCCATTTTGGTTAAATGTATTTGCATCCCTCGACTAAAAGGGTGACCTGCGTGTAACTCAAAAGGCCCGAGGGTCAAAGGCAAAGGAATGCTGACGGGTCAGAGGTTATGAATGTTGGGGTCGAGGTTAAGAAATGAGGGAACTTGTTTGTGTTGCAACAATGAAAAGCTGAGAGAGATGTTGTAGAATCAATCAGCAAGACAAGACAAGAAGCTAGTGTCTACAAAAAAAAAGCAGAGTTTAAAAACTGCCGACATTCCCTTGATCCTCTCTGGACCTCCTTTTGGGCCGCCGTCAGGGGCTTTCCTACGGCGCCGGTCATGTGTGCAGCTGGGGATGGAGGCCACGCAACAGTGATCTTGCATTTCCCGGCTCAGGAAAGTACCGTGCCTCGCTGCGCACAACCAAAACAACAAAGAGCCGAGTGTGGCTGCAGCCCGCGGGGGTTCACTGCACCCACCACAACACGTCCAAGAGTCACGGCTAGCTGCTCGTACCCGTCTATCCACGCATGACTCTCCTTCTTGCCCGCTGCCTTGGCAATGTCATATTCCTCTCTTCCACAGCAGGGGTGTAAAGGACTTGGGAAGGCCAAAAGGAAGGACACATTCTAGAAACCGCACATTTGGTCACAAAAGCTGTAATGCAATATCTGGTACATTGTCTTTCCAGTGAATTAAGACGAAGAGACTAATGTGATGTAAAGGGGGTTAAAGATCCATTTCTTATGCAGACATTACTTTTCAATTATTGGTATAACAGAAATATGCACCTGTCTCTAGATCTTTAGAGCCACCACCAAATGTGAGAAAAATATATCATGTACCTCACTTGTTTGCTCCACTTTTCAGAGATGAGGAAATCAAATGGTCGGTTTGGAATTTTGGGGTTTGGATGATGATGTAAACACCGTGTGGATGCTTTTGTAAAAAATAAATTAAAAATGCAGGCTTCACTACACATCTTAAAATATCTGTCAATTGTCCATCAGCCAACTTTTACTTTTGCCGGGCCAACTGTAACTTTTGTCACGTTGTCTACAGTAAATAGGCTAAACTAGTATCATGTTGCTATTCAAATGTGATTGGAATATTAGCATTCAACCTCACATGTACTGTACTGTACTTTAGAGTTGCTAGCGGGTTTGCCCCCCCCCCCCCCACTCCTTAAAGGAGGAATGCACTTTTTTAGAAATGTTTCTTATCGTTCACAATCATTTAGAGCAGGGGTCCCCAAACTTTTTGACTCGGGGGCTGCATTGGGTTAAAAAAATTTGGCCGGGGGCTGGGCTGTATATATATATATATATATATATATATATATATATATATATATATATATATATATATATATATATATATATATATACATACAATATATATATACATACATATACATATATATATATATATATATATATATATATATATATATATATACATATACATATACATACATTGTCTTTATATTCCAGCGAGTTAATCCGTTTTGTCATTTAACATCAATTAACATTAATGTTCATCAACATTTAACATTGTCACGTTATCGATGGGAAAATTAATTTTTAGACAATATGATTTACCTGAGCGGCTAGGAGACACTGAGAGTAACAAGCGGTAGAAAATGGATTAGAAAGGAAAGCTAAAAAATAATAATTTTTTTTTTTAAATAATTTTTTTAACTTGGGACTTCCCGTGGGCCGGATTTTGGATGCTGGGGGGCCAGATCCGGCCCGCGGGGCGTAGTTTGGGGACCCCTGATTTAGAGAGATAAGGAAATGTACGTATTTGTTAAATGCATTCTAACTCGTAAAAAAAAAACCTTAAATAAAAATCTGCTTACAATGGAGTCAATTCCACCCATAAAGCCCTCTAAGTAAAAAAAAGTGCCAACAATGCTCCATTTACATTTTGTGACTTGAATATCAACCAAGTATTAGTGATATTGTTGTTATAAGCGCTAACGCAGACAAACTATTTTTAGTGGCGCATTGTCACAGAGAGCTAACTAGCTTGTTGCTGCTATATTGATGTCATGAGCTGGTGAGCTGCTTTCTCGCCTCAGTGCTTGTGAAAGTTTATTATAATGCCTCTCAGAAGGATTAACTTTGGCATGCAATTTATACCTGCAATGCTGAGAAAGACACAAATAGTCGCTTGGTTTCACTCCCACCCCCCCCTTTTTCAATCAATCAATGTTTATTTACAGTATATAGCCCTAAATCACGAGTGTCTCAAAGGGCTGCCCAAGCCACAACGACATCCTCGGTTCAGATCCCACAAAAGGGCATGGAAAAACTCACAACCCAGTGGGATGTCAATGTGAATGACTATGAGAAACCTTGGAGAGGACCGCAGATGTGGGTTACCGCAGATGTGGGTTACCCCCCCCCCCCCCCTCCCCCCTCTAGGGGAGACTGGATGCAATGGACGTCGAGTGGGTCTAGCATAATATTGTGAAAGTCCAGTCCATAGTGGATCTAACATAATAGTGAGAGTATGAGTCATTCTCCATCTAAATCAGAGGTGTCAAACTTATGACCTGCGGGCCGGATCAGGCCCGCAAACAGGTGTTATCCGGCCCGCGGGATGAGTTTGCTAAGTATAAAAATTAGCCGAAATTTTTGAATAACAGAAACTGATGTTATATATGTATCCACTAAATGTCGCAATAGCAATTATTTGTATCTTTGTAGATGATGCTACATATGTAAACAAAATAAACCACATGATGTTAGTACACCAGTCGAGGAAAATGAGCAAACTAACATCTTGTAATTTAAATTTCATATTTTTTTTTATTTTGATGGATTGAAAATTAACACCAATGAGTTGACTGATGAACATTATCACATAATTAATTCTGAAAGTATACATAACGACAAATAAAGATAGAATACTATTAACCGCAATATGCAAATGTGAAAAAACCCAACCCAACAACATTATGATTTGTACATTTTCAGAACGTTCTTATTCTATTTTTAAACCAAAAAAAAAACAATCTGAAGTTGTCTTTATTTTTAAGTTATCGTGCCGTGATTTTACCAGTCCGGCCCACTTGGGAGTAGATTTTTCTCCATTGTGGCCCCCCATCTAACATGAGTTTGACACCCCTGATCTAAATGGTACTATATGAACAACCCAGCGGTTGCCATCCTAGTGACAGCAAACATTGTACAGTAAGTGATGTTTTATTTTGTTTGTTGCCTCTCATGAATACTGCACGAGTACAGTAATTAGTGACGTTGTCGAAAGAAAAAGCAAACGTAGTGACGCGTTTGTGAAATGTATGCGCCAACGTATGCTTAAAATAATCTAAAAAGGTAAACATACATGCTATTATAAATGTTCTCGTTACTACACATATACTTACATCATGTAAATAAAACCTTGATGGAGGTGTTTGGATATTTTTTCTGATTACATATGAAATGTATTTAAACATAGGGATTAAAATATTATTTATTATAGTGCATGTATTGGTGGGTATAGCTCTAAGCATGATGCACTTATTATTATTATGGATTTCTTGGTTTGCGGAGAGTGTTTTGTGAACTATCTTGGAAAATGTTGAGCGAGCCCCTTTGCATCAAATTGAAGTTTATTATTCCGAATCACTTTATACCCAACGACATGTTCAATAAGTTATTCGTGTGTGCGCGCGCGCATTTATTGTGTGAGCTGCTGTTTGGAAGGCGACGTCTGTGCGTAATTACGCACTCGGTGGCCTTTGACTTTAGTATTTGCCAAGTGAGTGTCATGTTTACGAGCCACAGAGAATATTTGTTTGCAGGGAGGGCGGTTGGCCGCTGTCACGGTTGGTACCCCCCCCCCCCCCCCAGCCCCACACATACACACACACCCCACGCTGCCTCTCGCCCTCAGCTGTTCTCTCTCTCTCTCTCTCTCTATGTTCCAGCACTGGAGCCTCCGCCGGGCGGCTCGATCGATTCGCATTGATTGTCCCTGACGAGCTGCTCCACTTTCTAGCCAATGTCAGCCGGTCTGCGATCGGGAAGGAGAGAAATGAAGGAAAATCTCTGCCGCCCTGGCGGTGTCATGTCCACACACTTGGGCTGAACGCCTGCCAAGCACCAGGGCTGGTCCGAAGACGCGGAGTGGAGTCTCGGATTGAAGGACCGACCGGGGGGAGGGAGGGTGCATTTCTGGAGTGAGTTCAACGATCCATATTCAAATAAGAGTTTTGGGACAGTAAAATAAGCAACCGAGCAGCAATGATGACGCATATGAAGGTGTTTTTAAGTTGCAAACATGTATCTGTACCACTTATTAATGTGAGAAAACGCGCCATATAGTCAAACTGATCGATGACATCGGTTGTGCGCGGCGTGTTTCCACGGAAATCGTGCAGGCTGCAGAAAGTGTCCATGTCCGAGTGTCGCGCCGCACCAAAAGTCCACTTCGGTTTTTCCTCCGAGCTCCAAAAATCCATGAAACGTGTTTGCATGTTCCTCTCGGCGAGTGGGGTTGTAGAGGTGGGATCGCCAGGACCGGAGAAGGCAGGCTGGGGGGAACCCACGCGTCCGAGCACCACGGAAAGTCCGCCTCGGCCAAAAACACTCTTTCGTTTCGAACCTCGTGTGTTTCCGACTGCACGGACGCGCCGCAGGCTACTTGTGGAAGGAGAGGAGGGGGGACACGCTTGTCTTTCCTTCCCGCTTTTGGGTGTTTTGTGTGTGTGTGTGTGTCACCATTGCGCACGACAAGGCTTGGGAAGACGGAGCTCTCGGACTGTGGGAGCAGCCCCTCAGCCCTCCTGTGCTCGTATCCGCTCTGGTAGGTGCCAATAATACGCATCTGTGTGTACAAATAACATCGAATGAGAGGTGGAGCGCTGCACCGCACTTTGCTCAAGTAAGTCCAAAAAAGTTCGGGGACGTCATCTCCACAAAGCGAAACGTTTTGGACTCGGATGACACTGCGGGGAGCCGCTGCCGCAGATGGGCTTCCGAGCTCCAGACAAAAGCGGTGCGTAAAGATGCTGCTCCCACTTGGCACCGACAATCTCGCCTTTAATTTCGGATGCGCGCGGCGTGAAAACTTGAACCATTCTTCTGTGTGTTTATATCTGTGTGTGTGTGTGAGACTCGTGGGTTTAGTGACTTCTTCCGCTGCCGTGCCCCTCCAAACACAAACAAGCAATATTAATGGTGCGTAAAAAGAGGCAGGAAGTGAGCTTCGTCCCGGTCCAGATGCCACAATCTCTCTTATCTACGCCCCAGTGGGCTTTTGTCCGAGCCTGAGCAAGTTCTCAGGTGTCCTTAAACGCACCACGAGGTGCAACATTACGCGTGTTCGTCTTCAACTTGGCAGAAAATGTGCACCGGATGGAGGCAGTGTGAGTGTTGTAGTCTAATCGTTGTCACCATGCTTTTTAATTTCCTGTGTGTGTGCGTGCGTGCGTGCGTGCGTGTGTGTGTGTAGGAGGTGGGAGGAATTGAAAATGTGACGCTCGTCGTCGACAGCGTGTCTGCAGGGGGTGTGAGGGTGGGGGGGCGATAGAGGAAGGAGGAGGCGAGGGCTCGGTTGGTGGGGGGTCGCATTATGTCCATCAATTGCGTTGCACTCATGCATAAAGTATTGCAGCGTCTCAGCAAGTTTGACTCACTTGGTGGTCTAAATAGGCATCAAGGTGCAGGAACGGGAAAAAAAACCCTCCAAAAAAACCGATGTTTGTTTTTTAAATGCTGACTGCGATAAGTCGCCACCTGCGCCTGCAGTGACGTCACTTCCCCGCACTTTAATGAGGCAGGCAGCATGGGAAAGGTTTATTGTCTATTTGGGTGACTACTAAGAAAGTTAAAGATTTTGTCTCTGTTTCTAAAAAAAAATGCAGCCTGCTATTACTTTGTAAACAAAAACTATCAGTTGCATATTATTGGACTTTTTCTGCAAGGAAAATCATGTTAGGATAGTGACCATTGTGCCGATGTCTTCATGTCCTACTCACAACCCATCCATCCATCCATTTTTTACCGCTTGTCCCTTTCGGGTTGGCGGGGGTTGCTGGAGCCTATCTCAGATCATTCACCCTGGACACGTCACCACCTCATTACAGGGCCAACACAGATAGACAGACAACATTCACACTCACATTCACACACTAGGGCCAATTTAGTGTTGCCCTACTCACAACCACTAAAGAAAATATTTCACAGTATTCACATAAATATTTTGTATACAGTAGTACCTCGGTTTTTATTCCGAAGGTCCGACAAAAGCTGTATCGTAAGAAAACTGAAGAGGTTTTTCCCCATAAGAAATAATCTGTTCCAGGCATCCAAAAAAATTAACACAAAACACATTTTATAGAGAATAATTACAGTTTTGTAAATGATTCACTGAACATTTGTTTTTACCCTGATTGAAGATTTTTGTTGGCAAAGACAGCGAGGAGAGGGAATAGCCTCATAAATGACACATTCGTACTTTGCTGCAAGTTCTTTGTTGAGTTCAGTATCGTTTTCCACCTTTTTTAATGTGCTGACTAGGGTTGTATGTAGGGATGTCCGATAATGGCTTTTTGCCGATATCCGATATTGTCCAACTCTTTAATTACCGATACCGATATCAACCGATACCGATATCAACCGATATATGCAGTCGTGGAATTAACACATTATTATGCCTAATTTGGACAACCAGGTATGGTGAAGATAAGGTACTTTAAAAAATAAATAAATAAGATAAATAAATTAAAAACATTTTCTTGAATAAAAAAGAAAGTAAAACAATATAAAAACAGTTACATAGAGCCTAGTAATTAATGAAAATTTGTAAAATTAACTGTTAAAGGTTAGTACTATTAGTGGACCAGCAGCACGCACAATCATGTGTGCTTACGGACTGTATCCCTTGCAGACTGTATTGATATATATTGATATATAATGTAGGAACCAGAATATTAATAACAGAAAGAAACAACCCTTTTGTGTGAATGAGTGTGAATGAGTGTAAATGGGGGAGGGAGGTTGTTTGGGTTGGTGCACTAATTGTAAGTGTATCTTGTGTTTTTTATGTTGATTTAATAAAAAAAATAAATAAAAAAAAACCCGATGCCGATAATAAAAGAAACGATACCGATAATTTCCGATATTACATTTTAACGCATTTATCGGCCGATAATATCCGCAGGCCGATATCGGACATCTCTAGTTGTACGGTATACCGATACTAACAATGAATTAAAAACGACACTATACTGCCTCTGGAAAAATACCTGTACTATTTTTTTTTTTACGGACATTACGGAGCGCTGTCGTCACGTCATGAGATTGTTGGTAATATGAGGAGAGGCTCATGTTTAGCAATGCACACGTACAGAGAGAACTTGTAAGTAGACACGGTGTGGAGATATTAGAGGCAGAATGGACGCATTTCGGCTTAAAAACAAATTATAAATGTGACGCTATAAAAACTGAAGCGCCGCTTTACAAGAGGTGCTTTAAAACATAGCTCGCAAGCGGCTAACATCCATACGCAGTCGGAAGTTTCTTACATGTATCATCCCTGCAGGACAAAGAATGCGTCACTGCACACTGTAGATACACACTAGGATACAATAGAATAGCTAACCGATAGCAGCAAGCTAGCTTTCCTGAATGTAAACAAATGGGTGGATCTATGCATACATCAACTTTAACGATACCAAGTACAAGAGCCGGATTTAGTCAATACTAAAATGGCCACATCGATATTTTTAATTTTCACAAAATCTTTTGTAATTTTTAAAAATTGTTTATAAAGTCTGGAAATATTTTATGGACACAGGAGAACTTTAATTATGACCAATGTATGATTCTGTAACTACTTGGTATTGGATTGATACCAAAACGTGTCATATCACCTAAAATTAATGTGAAGTATCTAAACAACAGAAGAATAAGTGATTATTACATTTTAACAGAAGTGTAGATAGAACATGCTAAAACAGAAAGTAAGCAGATATTAACAGTAAATGAACAAGTAGATTAATAATACATTTTCTACCGCTTGTCCCTCATAATTTTGACAAAATAATTGAAAGAGAAATGACACAATATATTACTGCATACGTCAGCAGCCAAATTAGGATCCTTTGTTTGCTTACTTACTACTAAAAGAGAAGTTGTCTAGAATGTTCACCATTTTATTTTATGACAAAATTATTATTTGATTGCAAAAAGAAACATATGTTTAATGTATCATAAGATATTCTGTTAAAATAAAGTCAATAATTAATTTTTTTTGTGGACCCCTTTGTTTTGAAAAGTATCGAAATGCATTTTGGTACTCGTACCAAAATGTTGGTATTGGGACAACCTTAGTGCTGGCACAACTCTATTTGGCCCCATAGTGGCTTAATAAAAAAAAAAAAAAAAAATAACAGCCACTGAGTCACCAATGCATGGGATTCTTCATTTAAACACTCAATTCTGCGGAATGACATGCCGCACGATAACCAAAAGAGTAGGGATGGATGCCCAGTTTGTTACTTTTGTACCTATCGTAAAATCAAACAGCACCATATTTTAATACCATTGTTGCATGTGACGTCACGTTTTTTTTTTAACATGCATACGATTAAGGTATTGTACAACACATATTTTCAGTTTCTCATTACAACATGTCCGAGAAATTGTATGTCTGGTAGATGATGCAACATTATACACCCCTAAATTTGGTAATGAAATCTACAACTAAGATGCAAGTTACTATCAAACAGCTGGTGTGTAACAAATACAATGCTTACAGTACAAACACCTTGTAGAGCGCAACAAAAGAACAGCTGGCACATTCACCTTAATGGCAAAGACTAATCCTTGACTAGGCAACACTCCATTGCCAATACACTACTGTCATCTAAAGTCTTGGAATTGCAACTGTATTCAAAGTTTACTATATAATACATGCAAATGAGACTTAGAAGGGCTAGAAATCAAGATATAACAAGTGGACAGTAGAGGTACACTATTTTGCCAAAAGTATTTGGCCACCCATCCAAATGATCAGAATCAGGTGTCCTAATCACATGGCTCGGCCACAGGTGTATGAATTTTAGCACTTGGGCATGGAGACGGTTTCTACAAACATTTGTGAAAGAATGGGCCGCTCTCAGGAGCTCAGTGATTTCCAGCGTGGAACTGTCATAGGATGCCACCTGTGCAACAAATCTAGTCGTGAAATTTCCTCCCTCCTAAATATTTCAAAGTCAACTGTCGGCTTTATTATGAGAAATTGGAAGAGTTTGTTAACAACAGCAACTCAGCCATGAAGTGGTAGGCCACGGAAACTGACAGAGCGGGGTCAGCGGATGCTGAAGCGCATAGTGCAAAGACTTTCTGCACAGTCAGTTGCTACAGAGCTCCAAACTTCATGTGACCTTCCAATTAGCCCACGTACAGTACGCAGAGAGCTTCATGGAATGGGTTTCCATGGCCAAGCAGTTGTATCTAAGCCATACATCACCAAGTCCAATGCAAAGCGTGGGATGCAGTGGTGTAAAGCACGTCGCCACTGGACTCTAGAGCAGTGGAGACGCATTCTCTGGAGTGATGAATCACGCTTTTACATCTGGAAATCTGATGGACGAGTCTGAGTCTGAAGGTTGCCAGGAGAACGCTACATTTCGGACTGCATTGTGCCGAGTGTGAAATTTGGTGGAGGAGGAATTATGGTGTGGGGTTGTTTTTCAGGAGTTGGGCTTGGCCCCTTAGTTCCAGTGAAAGGAACTTTGAAAGCGCCAGGAAACCAAAACATTTTGGACAATTCCATGCTCCCAACCTTGTGGAAACAGTTTGGAGTGGGCCCCTTCCTCTTCCAACATGACTGTGCACCAGTGCACAAAGCAAGGTCCATAAAGACATAGATGACAGAGTCTGGTGTGGATGAACTTGACTGGCCTGCACAGAGTCTTGACCTGAACCCGATAGAACATCTTTGAGATTAATTAGAATGGAGACTGAGAGCCACAACATCAGTGTGTGACCTCACCAATGCGCTTTTGGAAGAATGGTCGAAAATTTCTATAAACACACTGCGCAACCTTGTGGACAGCCTTCACAGAAGAGTTGAAGCTGTAATAGCTGCAAAAGGTTTAACAACATCATATTGAACTCTATGGGTTAGGAATGGGATGGCACTTCAAGTTCTTATGTGAGTCAAGGCAGGTGGCCAAATACTTTTGGCAATATAGGGTATCATAATCTGTCATTGTTAAATGTTCAATAAAAAAAATATTATCAAACAATTAAAATCTCTTAACGCATGAACACCCACAAAAGCACATAAAATTGGCACCGTATCGGTTCAGATGTGAAAGGTACCCATCCCTACAAGAAAGTATACAAATGGTCAAACTTTTGGCAAAAAAAAAATGTCAAAAACTGAATCCTACAGAAAGTGGGGCATATGAAAACCAATAAATTACGTCTTCCAATGTTCATTTTGCAGATGGTTAAAAATAACAAAGAGCAACAAACTATTAATACGCTATAACACAGTATAACAGTAAACACCATAAAAATAGGATAATTCAGGTAATACAATTTTGAAACACTCTGATAATGTCATAACATTTTATCACAGTTTGTCAAGCAATCGTATAGTGTTTGTTCCCGAGCTCATTTATCCAATTACAGTACATATTACCCAATTTGTTACTTTTTGAAACTTTCCTTCACTTTTAATTTTTCATTTATTTCTGCAAGAAATACAATTCTCATTATTTTTAAGTGACACTAGACATCATCAGCATTTACTTAAACATTAATTGAAAATGCTAAATATATGGTTCGTTTAAGTTGAGTTTTAAACACAATATTAGTCATATATTAATTGGTAGAATTCAATGATATGTTGTATTGTTTTTGGCAGATAATCTTTTTATTTCTAGTGGGAATATTTGATCTTAGTTGTAGGCCAATGATTATACAGCCCACAAAAGTAAGTCAGTAAGTGTTTTTGTGACGACCGCATAGTAAGTGTTGCAAAGAATTGATGATGTGACTCTTAGAAGTAATTAAAGGCAATAAATTCTCTTTGGGTAGCAGCAATATTTCACCAAATAATGTTTTTATGTGAATTCAAGTTTTGACTTGTATTAAGTGAAATAATGATCAGCCATCCTTATGACCCTCCCTCCACACAAGAGGAAAAAATAAACACACCCAAGCCCTAAAATGCTTTTCTCCATCACCTATTGATCAGTCAACCATGTCATCGACTGAACCACCCACCCATTTATCAGCCGTGTTGTCATAGGGAGGATTGGGAGGAGGATGTGTATTACTATTGTATGGGGCCGCACACACACAAACACTTACACACACAGAATGAAGTAAGGCATCCGAGGACACAAGTCTTTCAAAGGTATCTTGCTATTTCAAGTCAGTAAGGTCTTTAGAATCATAATGGTGAGAACCTAAGCAATTCAGAAAGTGGAATAATATCGCTAAACAAACTAATACTAGCACATCATATCACAACAATATCAAACTTCCATTCTCTAGTTCCACTTCCAGTCATTTTTCTGGCATCTTGACAGTCTTTACATTTGACTTAGTGTTTTAACAATGTAATAGCTTTGGTATGTATATATATATATATATATATATATATATATATATATATATATATATATATATATATATATATATACATATATATATATATATATATATACAGTATATATATACGCCACATAAAATAAATGCTCTTTGTGCCATATATCTCAAAGGAAAGGCTAAACACGTTGGCATACACATTTATTAATTTTACTGCCAAAAGTTTGATAGGATTGATAGCACTCGCATGTGGCTGCAAGCTAAGTATGATGCCATCGCCAGGAGCTGGCAGTTAATTCACAAAGGGTTATGTACCTGAGTATTTCTTGGCCCAGTAACTTCCTGGAGCCCTCACTGGTTGCCTGGCAACTGAAATGGTTTGGCAGGAACGCGGCCGTAAACAACAAATTGACGTTTTACTCCTCGGGTTCTTGCGCGGATTGAATAATTGAGACACAAGTTGTTAATTAGTGGGTTTTCAAGGCGCTAGTGGGTGGACGTCACAACTTCAGCATAGATCCACATTAGTTTTAGTCCCTTGTTTGCAGAGTCAGTGCAAAGTAAGCAATGTAAGCTAAGAAGCGCATAAACAAGTATTGAAAAGAGAGAAAACTTAATTTGGGAGCTGTAAAGATATAAATATACTAATGACTAAAATACATTTTCCATTCATCCGTCCATTTTCTACCGCTTGTCCCTCTTAGAGTCATTCATGCACATTTGTAATGTATGTAAACGACATTCTGTAGAAAATTCTGATTTCAGACGGCTTTTCAGTTTGGTGGAAATTTGTTTTTTGAAAATGCAGGTAAATATAACGCCATCTGATACTTGTGGTTAATCATAATCAGACTTCACACCAAATGCTTTAACATTTAAACCAAATTAGCTTTAATTTTGCAAATCGTTTACAGTACTAATGAGAGACACGAAGACAACATTTTTTTTTTTTGCATTCTAATTTGAAATAATCTACAATCTAAGTGGATAGCAATGCAGCTGATAGGAGCAATCCATTCTGCCTCTCGATCACTTTAAAAATGCATCCCAAAACGTTCCGTAACCTGTATAATAACCAAGCTGTAGTGACATTGTTATTGTAAGAGCGAACACTGAGGAACTGTTTATCTAGCATAGTAACACATCGTTTTGCGACGGCATGCTACAGCATTAGCCGTAAACTAGCTTGAGTTTGTATTGCACAACACAATGCGATAAGACGCCAATCTGTACTGACTGAAAAACATGAACAATCATATTACAGTATCTGTAAAGTATTAGCCCACATTTCATGTTTTGTTAGTACACAGCAAGCTCGACATTGTATATATTTGTAATAACAAGCATGATGTGCTGCATGGATCATTGTCAATATTATAGTGACTCACTCGATGGACAGTTGTCTGTTTGGTCTAGTTGGCCGGGGACGTTTTTTCAAGTTGACTTTGGGTAAGCACGTCATTTATGTCAGCATGGCTTGGCTCCAAGTTCCACATTTACCCCTGCAAGTCACCCTGACCTTACTCTCGGCTTCCGTCTGCTCCAACGTTTCACCCTTTCCTCGCGCTCGCTTCTATAAGCAGCAGTTCATCTTCCGTACATTCAGGTTCAAAAAGATAAGGTTGTGAATCCCCATTTGTCTAAAAATAGTCGTCTTTAATGTCTGTTACCAATCTGCTATGATTAGTAAACACAAGCGATTGTTTCCAGAAGTAGGAACACACATTTGTTGCCGGAAGTCGGAGGTGCGCTGCTATGGAAACGGAAATAAATGCGCTGAGGAAAGAAGTCCCGGTAAGGCATAAAATGACCAAAGTACAGTAAATGTTGTTATGAACGTGCATGTTACTACATTATATATTTACTTGCAGTGTGTATATAAAACATTGATGGAGGGTTTTGAAGTTGTTTGCTTTGAAGGCTACAATGGTGACTCCCATTAATCACATTTCGCAAGTGTTTTTTTTTTTTTTAGCATTTTTAGAATCCCTAAAAAAAAGACGTGTGTTCTTGTCTCTCATAAAGATTGTGAACTATAGGCAAAATTCCCCAAAAAGTGCAGTTACCCTTTAACAGTTTGCTAAAGACTGAATTCTGTTATATGAAAAATTGAACCCCAAAGCCTCATAGTAAAACACAACTGTGGCATCGGGGCGCCCGCTATTTTAAAGACTTTGATTGCAGGATCACATAACACTTTTAAAGCCCCACCCACACCAAAGTGACATATTGATTAGTGTATGCAGATCTGAATACCATGTTGTTAATCCTATACAGAAACTCTTGACAATAGTAAGGAAAAGGTCATGTACAGTGGAGTATGTCTTTGTTTTATGCTAAGGCAGCATGCAACATTTGACTACTACAGTAATATTGTCAATTTACAGCAACCAGAGGTGTATAGCTTCAAGCATGAACCGCAGTATCAAGTCTGTGACACAGGAAATTGAGTAAAAGTGCCTCAAGTACAAAGCGACACTAAATTATCGGGTTTCAGCTGCATTGCATTTGGAACTCTCAGAAGCCCACGGTTGTGGTTCAGGGGACGGTTCACGTCAGGACAGCAGAGCCTTCAGTAAGTGATGTGGTGAGAGAGTCTAAAGAGTCATGACGTTGGCTTGTTCAGCCCAAGACTGTGTACCACGTTTAAGATTAATGGTGTTTGATTGTGACTATAGGGTTAATTGATTAGAAAATACCTTTTATTTACAAACCCCGTTTCCATATGAGTTGGGAAATTGTGTTAGATGTAAATATAAACGGAATACAATGATTTGCAAATCCTTTTCAACCCATATTCAATTGAATGCACTACAAAGACAAGATATTTGATGTTTAAACTCATAAACTTTATTTTTTATTTTTTTGCAAATAATAATTAACTTAGAATTTCATGGCTGCAACATGTGCCAAAGTAGTTGGGAAAGGGCATGTTCACCACTGTGTTACATGGCCTTTCCTTTTAACAACACTCAGTAAACGTTTGGGAACTGAGGAGACACATTTGTTAAACTTCTCAGGTGGAATTCTTTCCCATTCTTGCTTGATGTACAGCTTAAGTTGTTCAACAGTCCGGGGGTCTCCGTTGTGGTATTTTAGGCTTCATAATGTGCCACACATTTTCAATGGGAGACAGGTCTGGACTACAGGCAGGCCAGTCTAGTACCCGCACTCTTTAACTATGAAGCCACATGGATGTAACACGTGGCTTGGCATTGTCTTGCTGAAATAAGCAGGGGCGTCCATGGTAACGTTGCTTGGATGGCAACATATGTTGCTCCAAAACCTGTATGTTCCTTTCAGCATTAATGGCGCCTTCACAGATGTGTAAGTTACCCTTGTCTTGGGCACTAATACTCCCCCATACCATCACAGATGCTGGCTTTTCAACTTTGCGCCTATAACAATCCAGATGGTTCTTTTCCTCTTTGGTCCGGAGGACACGACGTCCACAGTTTCCAAAAACTATTTTAAAAGTGGACTCGTCAGACCACAGAACACTTTTCCACTTTGTATCAGTCCATCTTAGATGAGCTCAAGTCAAGCAAAGCCGACAGCGTTTCTGGGTGTTGTTGATAAAAGGTTTTCGCCTTGCATAGGAGAGTTTTAACTTGCACTTACAGATGTAGCGACCAACTGTAGTTACTGACAGTGGGTTTCTGAAGTGTTCCTGAGCCCATGTGGTGATATCCTTTACACACTGATGTCGCTTGTTGATGCAGTACAGCCTGAGGGATCGAAGGTCACGGGCTTAGCTGCTTACGTGCAGTTATTTCTCCAGATTCTCTGAACCCTTTGATGATATTACAGACTGTAGATGGTGAAATCCCTAAATTCTTTGCAATAGCTGGTTGAGAAAGGTTTTCTTAAACTGTTCAACTATTTGCTCATGCATTTGTTGACAAAGTGGTGACCCTCGCCCCATCCTTGTTTGTGAATGACTGAGCATTTAATGGAATCTACTTTTATACCCAATCATGGCACCCACATTTTCCCAATTTGCCTGTTCACCTGTGGGATATTCCAAATAAGTGTTTGATGAGCATTCCTCAACTTTATCAGTATTTATTGCCACCTTTCCCAACTTCTTTGTCACGCGTTGCTGGCATCAAATTCTAAAGTTAATGATTATTTGCAAAAAAAAAAATGTTTATCAGTTTGAACATCAAATATGTTGTCTTTGTAGCATATTCAACTGAATATGGGTTGAAAATGATTTGCAAATCATTGTATTCTGTTTATATTTACATCTAACACAATTTCCCAACTCATATGGAAACGGAGTTTGTATATTCTGTTGCTTCGATTAATCGTTTGATAAGTGTTACAATTGAAAATTGATAATGCCCACGCCGCATGGAGTGCCTGGGACATAGTTTCTGCTCGGCTGTTGCCAATAAGCAATACTTATGAGCGCGAACAACGGAGATTTAATTTTTTTTTTTTAATTAATGCACACACGCAAAAGTGCAATTTCAAAGTTAATGATGTGCATTTAGTAGAAAAAAAGAATGAAGGTTATGGCAAGCATAAAAAACTATTTTCCACTTTTGAGGCTAAAAAGTGTGTTTTATCCGATTACTCAATTACCGTAATCAAACAAACTAATCGATAGTCCATTACTCAATTGCGAAAATAATCAATAGCTGCAGCCCTAATTGTGACTGATAAATGCGTGTGATGCTAGGCGCGCCTTCAAAAAGGCATTAAGCTCCTACCAAATACATAGGAATACAATACAGAAGTGCAAACTAACACCAG